>NC_090226.1:3072500-3227500 GCF_024489055.1 Chanodichthys erythropterus
GTTTATGCTATTTTGTTATTATAGAATTTATCTCAGCTACAAAAAAAGAATAAGATGTGCATTCCTTTAAAAAGCATTTATTTGTCATGTTAAAACCCATATGTTTTTTTTTTTTTTCTCTGTGAAACACAAAAGTAGAAGTTTTCATGCATCTCTTTCCATATAACTAGCTGTTGTAAAGCTCCAAAATGGACAAAAGCACCAAGTGCAAGTTTTGGCAAGCCAAGCTTTTAATGAACAGAATTTAAAGGGGACCTATTATGCCACTTTTCACAAGATGTAATATAAGTCCCCAGAATGTGTCTGTGAAGTTTCAGCTCAAAAGATCCCCCACAGATCATTTATTATAGCTTTAACATCATTGATGCCAAACCCCATTTCATAGAATTGGGAGGATATTTGTACTTAAAAACATCTTTATGCAAGACATTTTGGTGAGAACAAAGTCATCATGACTTCAGGAGAAGGTGAAGCTGTTTGGAGAAGCTTTTGTTAAACACCATTGACATGTAATGCAGGAAAAGTTCTATTCCTAAATGCCTGAAAATACTAATAAGTGTCTTAATGACAGAGAATGAACCGGAGGTGTAACTGTGCAAGTCATTTAAAACATTATTTTTAATGTTTTATTGTTCAAATGTGTTTGAAGCCAAGCGCTCTCATCCTTTGAAGTTCCCAAAGAATCACAAGAACTGCTCAAGGAGGTTTAGTAAAAATATAATTTAGTTCTTTGGGATGAAGTTGCCCTTTGATTGACTGGATGACATAATATCACAAACTGGTGACTTCAGCCCGGACATGTCTTTATGTCTCGTTCTCACCCGTCTCTGAGGTCATGTTGAGTTGAACACAGACGTCTCTTGCTCTGATGAAGGATCGTGATTGCAGAATAATTTCTGCCATTCTGTTTCTGTAAAAGTGTAATTGTTGGCTGTGGACACATCGTTTCACTGCAGCTGTTGGATGGACAGACACAAGTTAAACACACTTAATATGAGAGATGAGTTGGTCAGAGCAGCTGGATGATGATGATGATGATGATGTGAAATTCCTTGTATAAATTCTCTCACCAAACATGTCACATTTCACCTCAAAAAAATTAGTGATAATTTTCTATGACAAAAGGCACATTTTCTTCTGATATTCTCACTAAAATCATTTTTTTATTTTTATTTTTTTTTATTTAAATCAGCTTAAATCAAAGGTGGTACAACAAACAAAGCCTATACCATGATATATAAAGACTTACAAATGATTAAAATACAATGTAACTTATATATATATTGCATTGTCTTGCTGTTACAGCAAGGAAAATATATATTTGTATTTATGCAAAATATATATTTTTTAGGCAAAACACTACAAGCAAAACCACCTCATATATTTTTAGACTAGTGGAAAGTAAACATCCAAAATAAACTGAGTGTTTATTTTATTACACATTATCTATTTGCATCTGTAGATTTCAATTACAATTAATATTTCTGAAGGTTTTTACAGAGGTTTGTTCATATAATATATTCCCATAATATTTTATACAAAATTGTATTCTTAAAAACTTGATGAAAATGTATTTTCTGATTTATGGCGTGATAAAAAAAGAGATATTCAAAATTCTCTCTGAGAAAATCTGCTATTATTTCAACAAAATGAAACAAGAATTTAAAATTTTGGCTTTATACAGTGATCAGATTTCTGTGCTGAAAATGTATGCAAATTTTAAAATGCATATGCATATTTAATTAGATAATTCCTCATTTTCATATTTAAACATAATATTTCATAAAACTTGTAATTCACAAAATATATTCAGTTCTTAATGTAATCAGTCAATTGAGAAATTGTGGTGATGTTTTTTTTTGTTTGGTTTTTTTTTTTAAATTAGTTATTACATTTTTTTAATGTATTAGTCTATAAGTAATTTTTTTACTCTATTCTTCTGGGGTGTCTTTTTTGATTTTGGGGTGAAATATGACAAGTTTCTTACAGGATCTGTGAGATTCGCCCACTTAGACCCAACATCCTAATAACTGTATGGATAGTAATAACACGATCTGCTCCTGTCATCAGTGGAGAATCCGTGTGCGGAGCAGAACGCAGGTTGTTCCCAGGAGTGCCGCAGGGATGGAGATCAGGCTCGCTGTGAGTGTCGTCCAGGATATCAGCTGGCTGAAGATGCCAAGACCTGTGAAGGTAACCTATATTAAGTGTAGAATGTAGAGTTTGTGTCACATGTTCATAGAATAGAAAGCTGATATTACGTTACTGTTGCATTGGTCACATTCATGTCTTCACTCAGTGATCATGCTAAGTTGCGTCTTTGTGTCCATGTGTTTGCACTGTGTTTTCTTTGCTTCAGACATTGACGAGTGCCAGACGGGCCAGGCGGACTGCGCTCACGGCTGCCGTAACACTAGAGGATCTTTCATGTGTGTGTGTCCTGCTGCCTATGAGCTGGGTGTTGATGGCAAGCAGTGCTATCGTGAGTATGATCTGATGTCACGTCTCTCACATATGTGGTAAAAATGAGAAAAAATCCATCAAATCATTTGTTTCTCTTTGTAGTCTCTTTCAGATGTGGTTGGCTCTTTAATGAATAGAATAGAATAGAATGCACATAGAATAGAATGCACATAGAATAGAATAGAGTAGAACAGAATGCACATAGAATAGAATAGAATGCACATAGAATAGAATGCACATAGAATAGAATAGAGTAGAACAGAATGCACATAGAATAGAATAGAATGCACATAGAATAGAATAGAATGCACATAGAATAAAATGCACATAGAATAGAATAGAATAGAGTAGAGTAGAATAGAATGCACATAGAATAGAATAGAATGCACATAGAATAGAATAGAATAGAATGCACATAGAATAGAATAGAGTAGAATAGAATGCACATAGAATAGAATAGAGTAGAACAGAATGCACATAGAATAGAATAGAATAGAATGCACATAGAATAGAATAGAGCAGAATAGAATATAATAGAATGCACATAGAATAGAATAGAATAGAATGCACATAGGATAGAATAGAATAGAATAGAATAGAATGCACATAGAATAGAATACACATATGATAGAATAGAATAGAATACAATGCACATAGAATAGAATGCACATAGAATAGAATGCACATAGAATAGAGTAGAATAGAATAGAATAGAATAGAATAGAATAGAATGCACATAGAATAGAATGCACATAGAATAGAATAGAATGCACATAGGATAGAATAGAATAGAATAGAATGCACATAGAATAGAATAGAATAGAATAGAATAGAATAGAATGCACATAGAATAGAATGCACATAGAATAGAGTAGAATAGAATACAATAGAATAGAATAGAATGCACATAGAATAGAATAGAATGCACATAGGATAGAATAGAATAGAATAGAATGCACATAGAATAGAATAGAATAGAATAGAATAGAATAGAATAGAATAAAATAGAATGCACATATAATTGAATGTCTCAAAATGCATAGAGAATAGAATGGATATGACATAATAGGATAGAAAAGTACAGAACAGATTTTAATACATATAAAATACAGTAGAATAGAATGGGTATGAAATATATAATGTTCCTGTAGCTAACTATATATTTACATATTTACTGTATATATGTACATTTGTAAAAGGACAGAAAAAATAAAATATACTACATTATACATTATAGGATAATAGGATATAATAGGATATTTATTGACTATTATAAATATATAATAGGAATATTTTATTATTATAGCTATGCCATATGCATTTCAGAGCCACCGAATATATACAGATATATTTTATTTATTTTATATTTTATATTATTATATTTATATATTTTATTTTGATATTATTTATATTATATTTTTTGTTTTTATAGTATATTATATATATATATATATATATATATATATATATATATATATATATATATATATATATATATATATATATACATATATATATATGCTGAATATATGTAAATATGTACATTTGTAATAGGACAGAAAAAAAACTAAATATACTACATTATATATTTAGAATAAAAAAAAATACAAAAATGTATTTATTTATATAATATATGTAATATGTATGCTAATAAATAAGCATGTAGGATAATACTTTTCTATTATAAATATATGAATCATATAATATATAATCATATGAATATTTTTTTTAATTATTTCTATGCAACATTTCAGAGCCACTGTATTCTAAATATACAGTATAATGCTGCATATTTGCTATTAAAAGATAGATAGATAGATAGATTTGAATTGATACATGACTTTCAAACACGTCTTGTCTGTATTTGTGTGTTTCTCTCTGTTAGGTATCGAGATGGAGATCATAAACAGCTGTGATCATAATAACGGCGGTTGTTCTCATCACTGCGAACATTCAACCAGTGGACCCGTGTGCAGCTGTAACCAAGGATACCAGCTGGACGACGACCACAAGACCTGCATCGGTACAGGAAACTACATATGGCCATTTCCTGTTTTACTGCACAAGTATGGTAATCGTGTAAGGTAACGGTGTGTGTTCTGTCTGTCAGATATAAACGAGTGTGTCGACGGCAGCTCGTGTTGTGAACATGACTGCACAAACTATCCTGGAGGTTATGAGTGTTACTGTACAGCCGGATATCGTCTGAACGCTGATGGATGCAGCTGTGACGGTATGATGCTCAAACATTTCCAGAGGTTCCAGTGATTTAAGTGTGTATATACTGTACATACTTTACAGATATCCACTATGGTGCTTAAAGTGTGGAAATATCAGAAATATGTTCACTAAATTGACTGATTACAGATATAGATGAGTGTTTGGCTGCCAACGGAGGATGTGATCACACGTGTCTGAACAGCGCCGGCTCCTTCCTGTGTTCCTGTAGACGCGGGTATCGTCTCGATGAAGACAGACGCTCCTGTATATGTGAGTTCTCAGCCTGTCATGAACCTGTGCTCTTTTCATAATCATTTCCAGTTCAGAACATTAAATGAATTTTGAGGTAATTAATATAACTAATACACAGAAAACTCTGCTAGAATTATTTTAAAGAAGAAATGCTTTGAAAACAGTCATTATAGTTTAAAAATATATATTATATTTTATTATTTTTAATCTAATGAGTTACCTGATGTGCCTATTAATTAATCAAATCAATCTCACATCAATTTTGGCTTAGAAAGCATTAATAATTTGAACACTATTTTTTTCATAATTAATCGCACCAAATTAAAATGCAAAATCAACACCACTTATTTTATTTTATTTTATTTTATTAATCTAATGAATTACCTGATGTGTCTATTAAATAATCAAATCAATCTCACATCAATTTTGGCTTAGAAAGCATTAAAAATTTGAACACTATTTTTTTTTCATAATTAATCGTACCAAATTAAAACGCAAAATCAACACCACTTATTATAATTTTATTTTATTTTATCATGTGCCTATTAATTATTCAAATGAAAAAAAAAAACATTAATAATTTGCACACATACTTTTTTCCATAATTACAGTTTTTTCCAATTGCTAACACACAATTTTTCAAACTAGTCTGGTTTTATCAAAACACTTAACACAATTCACAAAACCACACACCCAAACTGCAAAATACCTCATATATCCTGCAAAATGAAGCACTGCAACCGAAACTACACAGAGCATTATCAAAATCAAACTTTTGCATGAAATGGCACACACTTCATTCATATTACCAGATTTTTGCCTAACCACCTACACACTGTTGGGCATAATGAAAAGCACCCCCATCTTTAGTATGCTTTGCCATAATACTAAAATATGTATCAGATTGTTCACATGCACAGAAATATTTGCAGATACACACACATGCTGTTGCAACATTTTTATTTTTTTTTCCTTCACTACAGTAAACAAGTCAGTACAACATAAGCACAGCAGATATATTTACATGGGACTGAACAAAAATATTCTTACAAAAAAAGTAAACTGAAAAAGAAAATTTCTGAAAAAAATATATTAGTTAAAAAAAAAAAAAAAAAAAAAAAAAAAAAAAGGCAAGAAAAATAATTAGGCAGCATCTTGCCGCACAGCCGGGTCTGGCCACAACGCCTCGTCAACATCACAGGCAATATCTTCCCTTGCCAGACATTGAGGGAAGAAGCGCCTTGAGTGCCTTATCCATCCCTGAATTGCACCCACATCAATCTCATCACATGCCTCTTCCATGGCCTGCACAAGAGGCATGCGCACAAAGGGCTGCCGGTCGTATACCTTCCACCGCCATGCCGAAAAGAATTCTTCTATGGGGTTCAGAAATGGTGAGTATGGTGGGAGGTATTGCACGAGAAATGTTGGGTGGTCAGCAAACCAGTTTTGGACTGGGGCTGCACGATGAAAGCTCACGTTGTCCCATACTACAACGTACCGGTTTCTTTGATGGTCTGCATCATTCATACGCTCTGGTGGTATGAGAATGTTGTGAAGTCTGTCCAGAAATGTGAGAATATGGGCTGTGTTGTATGGTCCAAGTTTGGCATGACGGTGGAGGACACCATGCATATTGGAGATGGCAGCGCACATTGTGATGTTCCCACCACGTTGGCCAGGAACATCTATAATGGCTCTGTGGCCAATGAGGTTTCTCCCTCTTCTTCTGGTCTTTGCTAGGTTGAACCCAGCCTCATCTATAAAGATGAACTCATGTGGGATTGCATGAGCATCCATTTCCAGTACTCCCTGAAAACAAAGAACAAAAATCACTCAATATGGTGTTATCCAGTACACTGGGAAACAATGTTGTGTGTAGTGTACTGCAGTCAATATAGTACTTACATCCACATATGCTCATCTGAACTCTTTGTTTCTTTGAGAGTTTCTCTCAAACGGCACCTTATAAAGTTGTTTCATTCTGATTTGGTTTCGCTTGAGAATGCGAGCCAATGTGGACAGACTAACTCGTTGAATGTTGTTGAATAAGGTGTTGTCTTGGATGATGTGGCTTTGAATTTCTCGTAATCTGATTTCATTATTTTCCAAAACCAAGTTTACAATGGCAGCTTCCTGTACCCCATGGTATCGTCTCTCAGTCCTTTAGAAAAAATAAAAAAAATATATATAGGGCTTGGACAATGCAGCCTAAATATTTTCCCCCACAGTAGAGTACATTGTACAGGAAACTTGTACAGTTCATGAATGGCTGATGTCATACACTAAGTAAACAGGTGTCACCCAACTGATACACTATGACATGGGGTATACTACATGTGTACTACATGAAATTTTGGTTACATACCTGTTCTCCAGTCTAAAGGTCCGGATGACAGAGGCGACAGTAAAACGGCTCAAGTTTGGCTGCACTCTCTGTCCAGCCTCACGCATTGTCAACCCATGGTTGATGACATGATCTACTAAGGTTGCTCTGATTTCATTTGAAAGTGTCGGTCTTCTTTGGCCATGAACTCCTCTACCTGCTCTACCCCTACCTCTCACTCTTCCTCCCCCTCTTCCTCTTCCTCTTCTTCTTCCTCTTCCTCTCTCTGCAATGTCTTCCATTGTTGTTGTAAAAAAAAAAGGTTCTCACCTGTGGTCTTTTCATAGTGCTTACATCCTGATTGAAGTGTTAACAATTAACCACTGAGGTGTTTGGCCAGGTGGCACATGTAATTGGCCAATTAGCTCATGTAGTGTCATTTTGAATGGCAGTGTTTTGAAATGGCAAACATGTGACTTTATGTCAGATTGTTGTGTCTTATGCAGAGAACTGTATTTAGTGAATTTAAAAAGTGCTATTTTGAAATGCAAAATGTGTGTAAAACAGAAAAGGTGTTTAGACTTTTGGAGACTTGAGAAGAAGTTTTGCTCTCTGTGTGTCAGTTTAAATAATTGTGCTGTGCATGTCATTTTAGTGTGTTAGCAATTGGAAAAAACTGTAATCACACCAAATTAAAACGCAAAAACGGCACCACTTATTTTATTTTATTTTATTTTATTTACAATTATTACATTTATTTTTAAATGGTTTTGCATTTATTTTGTGTTTCTAAATAAGACTTCTCTTAACTCGTAACTTCTCTTCTATAATGTTTTTGATGAAAATGTTTGTCCTGACTCATTGTGCTGAAGTGATCGAATACAAAAATCTAAGTTAGTTAAATCAACATCATTTTGTGATGTTACGGCATGACTTGGGGGTTGATCAAGGCCATGGTGAGATCTTTATTCCTGGACATCTGATAAATAATCTAACATAGATAACATAGTTTGATGACAATTTTCAGGATTTTAAGTCAAAACGGAAGATTTTTCACCCAAATGACAACAGCTCAAGTACAGTTTATGCAGTGTAATGTTATTTAGGTCCACATATGGAGCATTTAAAGCATTTGTGTGTTTGTGTGTCAGTGCTGGAGGAGTCGGTCGAGGCGTTGAGCAGCGGTCAGACGGTGAAGAAACCCCGACCTCAACTCACCATCCTGCAGGACTATGAGCAGATCCTGGAGCGATACGATGACTATGAGGACGACACGGGAGAACTGCGCGCTGAGAACACCTTAACTGAGAAATTCAGTAAGAAACCTAGCGATTGTATACGATTGTTGTGATTTCCCTTTGCAATTTCCCTTTTTAATGTGAACATCTTTTCATCTGCTGTGCGCAGTATGTTTGAATGACTCGTTCGGCTTCGACTGCAGTCTGTCATGTGAGGACTGTGCTAACGGAGGAGTGTGTAACAAACACAGGAACGGCTGTGACTGTCCTGACGGATGGACGGGAATCGTTTGTAATGAAAGTGAGTTTTTACACTAAGATAATTATTATTGATCATTTTTAAGATTGCATTATTAATATATAAAATTAAAATCTTAAAATCTTTTAGACGCTGTTCATTTATGTCTTTAAAAGGTCATGACCTCTTTCTTTCCGTGTGTTTGTTGCCCAGCGTGTCCGGAGGGCTGGTTCGGCAGGAATTGCTCATTGAGCTGTAAGTGTAAGAACGGCGGTGTGTGTGATCCGGTCACTGGGAGCTGCCGCTGTCCACCAGGGGTCAGTGGAGAGCAGTGTCAGGATGGTCAGTTCACATCATATAATAGACAAAATGCAAATATATCATTGTCATGATTGTAGAGTTTACTGATGCACTCAATTCAGGTTGTCCTAAGGGTCTCTATGGGAAGTTCTGTAATAAGAAGTGTAACTGTGCTAATAATGGACGGTGTCATCGAACTTATGGGGCGTGTCTGTGTGACCCGGGACTGTACGGAAGGTTCTGCCACCTATGTGAGTCTAAATTTGCCATTTTAACTACACTTTGCTTTTAAAACTACACTTTGTGGAGTAATTAAAATAGGGTCCAGTTGCATTTAATGGCTTGAATTAAATTGAACACTAACACATACCTTATGAGTGTGATTTCCAACTTGTTTATTTTGTGTTCATGCAGCGTGTCCTAAGTGGATGTTCGGTCCAGGCTGTTCTGAAGAGTGTCGGTGTGTCCAGCAGAACACTGTAGAGTGTAACCGTCGCCATGGAGCCTGCATCTGCAAGCCTGGTTACCAGGGAGACAACTGTAAAGACGGTCCGTCTGACAAGCGTCTAAAGTGTTATTGATGTATTGATGAAATGCTTTAATGATATACAAGGAAATGAACTAGAAAACATGCAATCCAAAAATAAACTAAAATAAAATAAATATATTTTTAAATTTTTATTTTTTATTGGAAAAGTGTGCAATACTAAACAAAACAAAAAAAATATAAATAAATAAATAAATAAATAAAATATTATTATTATTTTAAATTTGCATTGAAATGTGATTTAAAGAAATACAAGAAAAAGAATTGGAAAACATGCAATCCTAAAATTAAATTAAATTAAAAAATAATATATATATATATATATATATATATATATATATATATATATATATATATATATATATATATATATATATATATATATATATATAGAATGAAAATAATTGGGAAAACATGCATTGCATTGCATTGCATAAAAAGATTATATATGTAAAGTTATATAAAATAAATATATATGTTAAAGCTGCATTTTATTATAAATTTAATATATTTTTATATATATTTTTAATTTGCATTGAAATGCTTTAAAGAAATACAAGGAAAAGAATTGGAAAACATGCAACCCAAAATAAAAAATAAAACAAAATAAAATAAATATATTTTTAATTTTTATTTTAAATTGGAAAAGTATGCAATACTAAACAAAACAAAATATATATAAATAAATAAATATATTAAATATATTATTATTTTTTTAAAATTGCATTAAAGTGATTTAAAGAAATACAAGAAAAAGAATTGGAAAAAATGCAATCCTAAAATTAAATTAAATAAAAAAAAAAAATAAAAAAAAAAACAATATATATATATATATATATATATATATATATATATATATATATATATATATATATATATATATATATATATATATATATATATATATATAATTTTATATATATAGAAGGAAAAGAATTGGGAAAACATGCAAAAATACATGCATAAAATAAAATAAAATAAAATAAATAGATTATATATATAAAAATATATAAAATATATACGTTAAAGCAGCATTTTAATATAATTTTAATATATTTTGATAAATATTTTTTTAATTTGCATTGAAATGCTTTAAAGAAATACAAGGAAAAGAATTGGAAAACATGCAACCCAAAATACAAAAAATAAAATAAAATAATGAATAGTTAAAAAAAAATTGAAAAAGATGGCGATACATGATCTGATCTGATTTTTCCTCGCAGAGTGTGAATCAGGCTTCTTTGGCTCTGGCTGTGAGAAGAAGTGCTCCTGTCCGGATGGAGTGACCTGTGATCATGTGACTGGAGCCTGCCAACCACAGTGTCCAGCTGGAAAGAGAGGAGACAAATGTGACCAAGGTATGTTAGGTCAAATTATAGATGTATAATATATCTGTATGCCAATAAGGCCATAAGGTGCTAAATCAATCATACACTGCAATAAAACTGCATGTGGAAATTGAATGTGATGCAAGACTTTAATTAGTGTGTCATTACTGTGATAGATTGTGTTGATGGAAGATTTGGGATTGGCTGTTCTCAGTCATGTGACTGTTCAGGGGCACCATGTGACAAGATCACTGGCCAATGCATGTGTCCCGCTGGAACGTTCGGAAAACGTTGTGAAAAAGGTGAAATTGTCATACTGACATTAACATGTCATGCTTATCTTGAGCCAATTGTTTTTACATCTGTAAGCGAGACCTTTAGCTCATGATAAAAATGAGTGCATTATTTACAGTATTTTATACAGTATTTTATTCATATGCATGATGTTGTTTAACCCTTGTATCATGTGATTCATAATAATGGTTACATGTATTTCATGATTTCCATTATTTCCGACATCAGGTCAAACTGACCCAGAACATAATATGAGTGTCAAATTATATAATTATGTTAATTATAAATGAACATGTTCATAAATTAAGTTCAAACACACAGCATGTTTGTGCATCAGAGTGTGCAGAGGGTCGCTGGGGTGTTGAATGTCGGGAAACGTGTCCGGCTTGTGAGAACGGAGGCCGATGTGACCGGCGTAATGGCACGTGTGTTTGTGCTCCTGGATTCATCGGCAGATTGTGTCAGAACAGTGAGTAAATCTGGACGATCTGTTTCTCAAATACAGACAAGTTTCTCCTGTATGTGGTGTTTCTGAATCTCTCTGTGTTTAGTGTGTCCCGCAGGCCGCTTCGGTGTGGGCTGTCAGCTCAGATGTATGTGTGATAATGGAGGACGCTGCCATCCTGTGACCGGCCGCTGCTCGTGTCCTCCCGGCTGGACGGGCCACAGCTGCAGGAAGGGTATGCTCTATGTTTTTTTAATGTAAAAAATAAATGAAATGTAGTTATTTGTCATTATTTTGATGGTGTGTGTGTGTGTGTGTGTTGTAGGCTGTAACGCGGGCCGCTGGGGTCTGGACTGTGCGAGTGTGTGTGACTGTGGAAACAGTGACGGAGGGTGTGACGCTCAGACCGGACGCTGTCAGTGTGAGGCGGGTTTCACTGGACCTCGATGTGATCAGAGTGAGTGTCACATGTGCACACGTTACTTTAACCACACACATGCATGTTCAACAACATAAAAGGGTGCTAAAGAAACGTCATTGTTTGTGGATGCAGTTTATGGTGTCCTATCAATATCAAAATTGTTCAATTATATTGTGTATTTAATATTTGATTCTGGTTTAACATTATATACAGTACAGTCCAAAAGTTTGGAACCACTAAGATTTTTAATGTTTTTAAAAGAAGTTTCATCTGCTCACCAAGGCTACATTTATTTAATTAAAAATACAGTAAAAACAATAATATTGTGAAATATTATTACAATTAAAAATAACTGTTTTCTATTTTAATATATTTCACAAAATAATTTATTCCTGTGATGCAAAGCTGAATTTTCAGCATCATTACTCCAGTCTTCAGTGTCACATGATCCTTCAGAAATCATTCTAATATGCTGATCTGCTGCTCAAGAAACATTTAATGTGTACAATTGTACAAAATATTTGTGTACAATATTTTTTTTCAGGATTCTTTGATGAATAGAAAGTTCAAAAGAACAGTGTTTATCTGAAATCTAATCTTTTGTAACATTATAAATGTCTTTACTGACACTTTTGATTGATTTAATGCATCCTTGCTGAATACAAGTATTAATTTCTTTAATTTCTTTTCAAAAAAATTCAAATAAAAATTCTTACTGACCCCAAACTTTTGAACGGTAGTGTATAATGCTACAGAAGCTTTGTATTTCAGATAAATGCTGTTCTTTTGAACTTTCTATTCATCAAGGAATCCTGAAAAAAAAAAGTACACAACTGTTTTCAACATTGAAAATAATCATAAATGTTTCTTGAGCAGCAAATCAGCATATTAGAATGATTTCTGAAGGATCATGTGACACTGAAGACTGGAGTAACGATGCTGAAAATTCAGCTTTGCATCACAGGAATAAATTACTTTGTCAAATATATTTAAATAGTACACAGTTATTTTAAATTGTAATAATATTTCACAATATTACTGTTTTTTACTGTATTTTTAATGAAATAAATGTAGCCTTGGTGAGCAGACGAAACTTCTTTTAAAAACATTAAAAATCTTAGTGGTTCCAAACTTTTGGACTGTACTGTATGTGGTGACATGTCTACATTTATTGTTTTATTTTACATTTAATGGTGCTTTTATATTCCTTTTTTACCTAAAAATCTGTTATAAATGATTATTATTAAAAATAATAATTGGAAAACATGCAAAATAAAATAAAATAAAATGAAAGGATACAAATAAAATAAAATAAAATAAAATAAAATAAAATAAAAGGATACAAATAAAATGGATTTTTGATAGATAACATTTTTATCAACACCATTTTAGGTTAAAATATATACAAATATATTATGGAAAATGTATATCTAAGATCCTATTATTGCAACATTTTTAAAGCCTTTTTGACTTGTTTTACATTTTATAAATGTACAGATATTCCATGTCAATTCATATGAGCTCATAAAAGTGCCATATATAATAATTATTAAAAAAATACATGGAGATATGATATATGATAAAAATATGAATTATTTTTAGTTTTGACAGTCCGTCTATATTCCATGTAATAAATGTTTCAGTATCCATCAAGTATTTGATGCTCTCTATGTTGTACGTCTGTCCCAGAATGCCCTGCTGGTTCATTTGGACCGGGCTGTAAGCATCGCTGCCAGTGTGAAAACCAGGCATCATGTGACCATGTGGGCGGAGCTTGTACCTGTAAGATTGGCTGGACTGGAACGTTCTGTGAAAAACGTACAGTATGATTGTTCCACTCAACATCAGTCACGTTATGGGATACTGATGATCAGAATTTTGACTATATGCATGTGTTTGTGTGTGTGTGTGTGTTCAGCTTGTCCGCAGGGTTTCTATGGTCTGGATTGTCAGCAGAAGTGTGTGTGTATGAACGGGGGTCTCTGTGATCACGTCAATGGTGAATGTTCCTGTCGGCCAGGCTGGATCGGTCCACACTGTAACCAAAGTGAGCTTATTTTTTTTAAGGTTTTGTAGCATTTTATCTTCACGCTTTCCTACTGTACCTTTAAGACTTCTGTGTGTAAAAGTTGTGTGATGATTCGCTAACTTCTTCACTTGTGAAATTGATAAACAAAAAGAGGGTTTTAATCTTTCTCATCTATGCAAAACCTTGTATGATTATATATTTTTTCTTTTATGAGCACATCTGTCACTCTTTTTTTCACGAAATGACCCAGTTTTCCCGTGAGTGATGTTTGTGTCGGTCTCGTCTGTAGCGTGTCCCGCTGGATTGTATGGAGCGAGCTGTTCTCAGACGTGTGTTTGTCACAATAACAGCAGCTGTGATGCTGTAAGCGGTCAGTGCGAGTGCAGCGCGGGGTGGACGGGAGAGTCCTGCTCACAGCGTAAGATTATAAAAAGCTGTACTAGCTGACTATATACGTGTACAAAGCTGTTATTTCAGTCATGAAACCCTTCCAAGCAGCTGATTGCTTCTCTTAAAGCTGATCTTTTTGGCTAATTTATTTCTGACCTAAACTGGATCAACTCAGTGTAGCGCGCCATGGGAATTTTCCCAGCCCTCCTCCCTCCCCAGCACCACCGCCTAGATCTTCCTACTTTCCTTGCAGCAGCTCAAATTCTATTCACCAATTTCATGTGCATTTTTCAGCTATGTTCATCATTCATGGATCTGGTCCATCAAGACTAAGCCTAAAATCATTCTATGCTTATCAATAAATGCAGAGAGTTGCCATGGTTTAATTATATTTAAACAATACTGTTTGAAACTTTTTTAAATGTTTAGAAAGAAATCTCTTCTGCTCACCAAGGCTGCATTTATTTGATCAAAAAGAGAAGAAAAAAAACAGTAATATTGTCAAATATTATTAAAATTTAAAAGCACTGCTTTCTATTTTAATATATATTTTTAAAATATAATTTATTCCTGTGATCAAAGCTGAATTTTCAGCATTGTTACTCCAGTCTTCAGTGTCACATGATCCTTCAGAAATCATTCTAATATGATGATTTACTGCTCAAGAAACATTTATGATTATTATCAATGTTGAAAACAGTTGAGCTGCTAACCATGATACATATTTTTCAGGATTTTTTGATGAATATTGCATTTATTTGAAATAGAAATATTTTGCAAAATTATAAATGTCTTTACCATCACATTTGATCAATTTAATGCATCCATGCTGAATAAAAGTATTAATTTCTTTAAAAAATGTTTCTGACCCCCCCGAAACATTTCATCAGTATTCATGAATGAATTAATTAATTCATGCAACTTTATTAATACCCAAAGAGAAATTTAGGTTAGGCAATACACTAAAATAATAACAAAATGTGAAACTATGTACCTAGAAGTAATGAATAATTCAAATGCACTTGCATAAAGTAAATATAGTTTACTATACTTTTAAATTAATAGTTAGTAAGGTAGTTAGTTTAGGTATTGGGTACACAGCAAAATCCCCAGAGTTAAATCAACTCTGCTCAGATTACATCTGCTCAGAGGTCCCTCTCTAATAGTGTTAAAGTAACACTGAAGCAGAGATAAAGTTAATGAGATAATTAAGTTGATTGAGCATTAGTGATGAACACCTGCTGTTAACAAGCAGAATCACTGAAGAGAAACACAACAACTACAAATGACTTCCAGCCACAGCTTTAGATGAAATCTACTGAAGATAAAAGACATTAAATCAACACGACAGCCAGTGCCACAGTTTCCTCAAAATTATAATCACGATTATTAATCATGTTTATTCTATCAAAAGAGTAATGTAACTATGGCTATTTTGCAAGTTCTTTACCAACCTACACTTCACCCAAAAGGCCTGTAGGTGGCACAAAGACTTAATTTAACCAACTATGATAACTTTGTTAGATGGTAAATCAATACATAACATGGTTTTGGTGAGCGCTTTGTAATATGTATTCACATTAGATTTTAAATCAACACAATTCATTTGCAATAAGACAAACCAGATTCAAATTGCCCGGCAAATTCGTAAAGCAAAGAAAAATCATTTCTAGCTGATCAACATTATGAAAACTGGTAGATAAAACAGCGAAATTCCTAATATTACTTCCAATGTTTCCAAATTATGTTCATTTTCATAGAGCGGGCAAATATCGTGACGATTATTTAAAATCAATTGAGAGAAGCAGATATCGTTATCGTGATAAAATACGATTAATCGTGCAGCCCTAATTTAATTTAATTTGACTTGACATTTGATATTCAACAGTATCCTTGACATTTATTCAACAGTGCTTTTGATCTGCCTGCATTGACACTATTCTTTAAGAGGAAAAATTATATACCAGTTATCAATGTAAAGCTGCTTTGACACAATCTGCATTGTAAAAAGCGCTATATAAATAAAGGTGACTTGACTTGACTTAAATCGCTTAAAATCTTAATAAACATCTCCACAAACAGCATATTGTCTCATTAACTTTAACTCTGTTTCAGTGTTATTTTAACTCTATGTTGTGAGGGAACATATGTTCTCTGAGCAGAGTTGATTTAAGTCTGGGGATTTTGCTGTGTTCTAGTTGAAGTGTTTGCTGTTTTTGCAGGATGCTCTCCAGGTTTCTTCGGGGTGGGCTGTTCTCAGAGCTGTCTGTGTCAGAACGGGGGCTCGTGTGACCCTGTGAGCGGCCGCTGCTTCTGTCCCAGCGGCTGGACGGGATCGGCCTGTCAACTGGGTGAGTGACTGTGATCTTTACACTTCATTTACATTGAGGGAAACACCTGGAATAGTCAGCCGGTCTGAGATTTGATACAAGTAAACACTCAATGCAATACGTTATCCACTTTATTTTAATTGACAGTAGGAAGTGCTGACGAGACAGCTGACCGCAGCGAATACATTTACTGGAGAGGAAACCAGCTCTTTTACATTTTATTTTTGGCCTATTGCCTTGTTGGGAAATAGGACTGGAAATGATCAGGATACAGTATGTCGCAAGCCAGATCTGAACTTGCATCATCTGCGACAGCACTAAAGCTCAATGTGTTGAATGTGCTGGACACTGTAAGTCGGGAAGGAAAATAGCTGCCGATTTCCAGGCATTACATCATATGTTTAGTGTCGTGCTGGTCTCTCAACGTGTCAGACGTTACTGCAGACACGTTCGTCACATGGAAGATCTTGGTTTCTTCTCCTCACACCTCATAATAATGATGCGTGAAAGAAGAGCAAATGGACACGGTGAACTTTTACTAGACGTGACTGATCACATGCAGCTTCATTTAGCCTCAATGCAAAGCAAAAAGTCACGATGTGTGTTATGCAGATGATTTATCACGGTTAAAGTCACAACACAAAGTAAAAAAATGCATCAATATATGCAATTATTGCTACAATTATTTTTTGAATATGGATCATCCAATCAGATATCTGTTCTATAATTTTATTTTTAATAATATGAAGATGTTTTATATTTGCATATGTGCGTGTTCGTGGTCTCAGAATGCGCAGCTGGTCGGTTCGGGTCAGACTGTCAGGACAGATGTGAGTGTCAGAACAGCGGTCAGTGCGATAGACAGACGGGTCAGTGTGTTTGTCAGCCGGGCTGGACGGGAGAGCGGTGTGAGAACGGTAAGGTCATCTAGAGCTCTGCTGAAGTGTGTGTGATGAACAACAAAATCTATTGGCTGTTTAAGTAAATGTAGCTCTTCAGTATGTTTCACATCAACTTACTGTTCCAATAGGAAATACATCAACACAGGACATAAACTGAGACAGTGTCTGTCAAAAGTTTAAAATTATTAAAAAAAATTTTTATATATATTTTTGAAAGGTGTCTCTTATGCTCACCAAGGATGGATATATTTGATGAAAAAAAAAACAGTGCTATTGTGAAAAATAATTCAGAAATCATTTATAATAATTAAACAGCAAATCATCATATTAGAATGATTTCTGAAGGATCATGTGACACTGAAGACTGGAGTAATGATGCTGAAAATTCAGCTTTGATCACAGAAATAAATTACAGTTTACTATATATTCACATAGAAAACATCTGTTTTACATTGTAAAAATATTTCACAATTTTTACTGTATTTTTGATCAAACAAATGCAGCCTTGGTGAGCAAAACAGACTTTCATAAACATTTAAAAAAATCTGAATTATTTCCAAACTGTTGTTGAAACAGAGTATTTGGCTCCTACTAGTGGTCAGATATAAATGTTTTCTGAATATTTAATAGATGTATTTTAATAAAGGCTGACTGTCAGGATATTAGAGTATAATCCTGACCTGATTTCACACTGCGAGATGATTGAAGCAGCCTGTGTGTGTGTTTTGTATTTGTCTATCCATGTGGAGACCAAATGTGATGTTTGTAAAACTATAGGAACTAAATAAAGTCTTATTTCACTTATGAAAATATCAGTAGGTGTCTGTAAGGAAGGGTGAGGGTGTGATGATCATGATTAGATCAGTTTAACATCACCCGTGTGTGTTTGTGTGTGCGTCAGCGTGTGTATCTGGGCGGTTCGGAGTGGGTTGCGAGGGCCACTGTCAGTGTGACCACAGCGCCCCCTGTCATCATGTGAGTGGACAGTGTTTCTGTCCTGCAGGATGGAGAGGAAGACGCTGTGAGAAAGGTCAGTTCATGAGCTCTGTGTGTTTGTCTGTGAAAGCTGCTCATTACATCTCAAGACTGAATACGTAATACACATATGCATGCCATCACCGTTTTCACAAATTCACACTTTTGTAGGTTACACAGAGATGATAATGGTATTTTTTTTCCAAAAACTTGCACTTTTAAACCCGTTTTCAAAAGTTTGTGTTTTCAGGCCGTTGTCGTGTAAATAAAAGGCCAAAATGCATAAAAAGTTTCCTGTTTTTAGTTGAAAACGGTGTTATATCAGTTATCACCTATAAAAATAATTATTAAATATTGAATTAAATGTTTATTTAATAATTAATAATGATTTTAATTTAATATATATTAAATTTTACCTTCAGTTATTTTCACTTGCAAAAGGAATTGATTTATAAATATTATTACTTGTATAATATTAGTCATATTGGTTATCACCCATAATAAATATGAAACATTTCATTAAATGTTCATCTAATAATTATTATTTAATTAATAAAAAATATTAAATAATTGTAAATTCATTATTTAATCATTCTAAAATTATACATACATATAATGAAATGTACATATAAATCATTCAATGTTTATCTAATAATTATTATTTAATGAATTAAAAATTAAATTAAAAATAATTGTAAATTTATTATTTAATAATTCTAAAATTATATATATATATATATATATATATATATATATATATATATATATACACATATATACACACACACACACATTACATTTTTACCTTTCTATATTTTCAAGGAATTAAATTTATGAATATTATTACTTGTATAATATTTGTCAGATTGGTTATCACCCATAATAAACAATTTATTATTAAATATTTTTTTATTTATTACATTATTAATGATCAAAGAATATAATTACATTTTACCTTCCAGAATTTTCACTTGAAGAGGAATTTATTTATAAATATTATTACTTGTATAATATTTGTCATATCAGTTATCACCCATAATAAAAAATATTAAATATTTAATTAAATGTTTATTAATTTTTTATTAATAAAAATTATTCAGTAATAATTTTTAAATAATTAATATATATTACATTTTACCTCCAGATATTTTCACTTGAAAAGTAAGTTCATTTATAAATATGATTATGTCTATAATATTTGTGATATCGGTATCACCCACAGTGCATAACAGTAATAGTGATTATTTATTAATGCTTAAATATTTAACATATATGAAATTTGTGCTTCATTTGAAGTGTGTGTCCAGTCTGTGTGTGGGTGTAACACTGGTTGTGTGTGTGTGTCAGCGTGTCTGCCGGGCTCATATGGTCAGGACTGTGTCCAGCGCTGCTCCTGCCCGTCGGGAACATCATGTCATCACGTCACGGGAGACTGCGGCTGTCCTCCTGGATACACGGGCAACGGCTGCGAGCACAGTGAGTGTCTGACCCCAGAGTCATCTCATCACATGACAAATTACTGCATTAAAGGGTTATGACAACAATATTTTTATTTAGATATAATGCAATACCAGTGCAGTAATATAGTAACTGCAATATATGGGCATGAAACGGAAATTGTGACTTTACTACAGTATTGTGATGCATTTCAATATTGCGAATTTTAAAAAAAAGTACACTATGCCACCTGTTCAGAGGTTTGGTTAGTATAATGAGCAGAATAATGTCTCAACAGTCTGTCTGCCCGGCACGTTCGGCATCAACTGTAATCAGGTGTGTCAGTGTTCAGAGAGAAACCAGCTGTGCCACCCGGTGTCTGGAGTGTGTTACTGCGCGCCCGGATTCACCGGACCCAAGTGTGAAGTGGGTGAGTGATGCGTTTCACAGACTGTAACTTCTGGATTGATATCGCTGCTGTGAGAATGTTTTAGGTCTGTTCCTCTGCTTAGATCAGGCTTTACAAAACTGCAGGGGGAGCTGATGAAAAGATAATAATTATTAAAATCATAAACGTGTCAAATTAAAATAAATACATTTTAAAATGAAAACAAACTAAAGCACTAACTGAAAGTTTATCATTTTTATAATTTTAACCATTTTAGTTAGTGTTTTCATTTTTAAAAAGTGTATTTTAATTTGACATTTTTATGATTTTATTGTTTTATTTTTTATAAAATGTATTTATTTAATTTTATATGTTTATTATACTATTACTTTTTAATAAGTGTTTTAGATTGTTTTTATTTTAAAAGTATGTATAGATTGTTTTTATTTTAAAAGTATGTATTTGTTTTTTAGTTTTACATTGCATGATTTTAACAATAAAATAAATAATTATAAAATAAAAACAGTCTAAAACATTAAAAAAAAAAAAAATACTAATTAAATATAAACTAAATATATTTTTGAATAAAAACAAACTAAAACACTTAGGAAAACTTAATAAAGTTGATAATTTTTATAATTTTAACCCTTTTAGTTAGTGTTTTAATTTTTAAAAGGTGTATTTTAATTTGACATTTTTATGATTTTATTGTTTTATTTTTTATAAAATGTTTTTATTTTAAAAGTATGTATTTATTTTTTAGTTTTAAATTTTATGATTTTAACAATAAAATAAATAATTATAAAATAAAAACAGTCTAAAACATTTAATAAAAAAATAAAAATTATAAAATAAAAAAATAATAATATATTTTTAGATAAAAACAAACTAAAACACTTAGGAAAACTCAATAAAGTTGATCTTTTTATAATTTTAACCATTTTAGTGAGTGTTTTAATTTTTAAAAGGTGTATTTTAATTTGACATTTTTATTATTTTATTGTTTTATTTCTTATAAATTGTTTTTATTTTAAAAGTATGTATTTATTTTTTATTTTTACATTTTATGATTTTAACAATAAAATAAATAATTATAAAATATGAACAGTCTAAAACATTTAATAAAAAAATTATAAAAATTGAAAAAAATACTAAAATTTAAAAAATTAATATATTTTTAAATAAAAACAAACTAAAACACTTAGTAAAACTCAATAAAGTTGATCATTTTTATAATTTTAACCATTTTAGTTAGTGTTTTAATTTTTAAAAGGTGTATTTTAATTTGACATTTTTATGATTTTATTGTTTTATTTTTTATAAAATGTATTTATTTAATTTTACATGTTTATTATACTATTAATTTTTAATAAGTGTTTTAGATTGTTTTTATTTTAAAAGTATGTATTTATTTTTTATTTTTACATTTTATGATTTTAACAATAAAATTAATAATTATAAAGTAAAAACAGTCTAAAACATTTAATAAAAAAATTATAAAAATTAAAAAAATTAATATATTTTTAAATAAAAACAAACTAAAACACTAAGTAAAACTCAATAAAATCTAAAATTAAAATAAATAAGTAATTGTAAAATAAAAACAAAATAAAACACTTACTAAAGATTAAATATTTTATTGGTTTACCTGCATGTCATGTGATCATAAACCAATATTAGAGAAGCATGAACACAGAAATGTGTTGTTAAATTGTCAAAATATTAAACAGAGTTCTTAAGTGTTATTTTAATATCATTGAGATACTATTATAGCTTTTATGAATAAATTGATTTAGTTTTTTATTTTTATATTTTCTGTTTTTTAGGAGTTTTTTGTGTGTTTTTGTCATTTTTATTAGGTTTTGTTATTTTTTTAACATCTATATAGTTTTATTAATTTTTATTCATATTATTTTATTAATTTTAATGTCATTATATATATATATATATATATATATATATATATATATATATATATATATATATATATATATATATATTTTTTTTTTTTCAGTTAACATTTAGCTTATTTCAAGTAACACAAATGTTTTTTTTTATGGTTTTAGTTAACTACAGTAACCCTGCTTCAAGTAAATATTTCAGGTCAAAGGGGTTTGTTTGTTCTGCTCTATATGAAGGTTATTTCTCTATAATAAGCTTTAGTTTTCTCTCTGTAAGAAGTGTGCATCTCTCAACAAAACCTGACTTTGAGGATGTGCCGTCTTTAGCATGCAGCCGGATGTTAATAATGTGATGCTGCTGTTGTTTTGTATGTTTTTTCCTCGTTCTCGGTGTGTAGCGTGTGCTGATGGCTTCTACGGTCCCGGCTGTGAGCATCGGTGTCAGTGTTTGAATGCCGGAGTTTGTCTTTCCGTCTCGGGCGCCTGTGAATGTTCGGCCGGATTCATCGGGGCTCGCTGCAATCTCAGTGAGTCACTGCACAGCAAACACAGACTTCATCTCATAGACAGCGACTTTTCAACAGCTCAATCCTCTCCTCTTCAGCGTGTCCAGCCGGACGGTTCGGGCGGGACTGTGCCCATGTGGCCATCTGTGGAAAGGGGTCGAGAAACGATCCGATCACAGGCAGATGTGTTGGAGATGAACAAGGTGAGCCAGTGTTTGTTCTGCTGTTCGAAGTGTCTGAGGGTTTCTCTGATGGATGTGTGTGTCTGTAGTCTGTCCCGCGGGCTGGTTTGGATCCGGGTGTTCTCGGCGCTGTGACTGCAGTGACAGAGGCCTGTGTGACGCCCGCTCTGGAAACTGCTCCTGTGGACTCGGCTGGACCGGCTCACGCTGTGAGAAAGGTGACGTGTGTGTTCATCGTTCTCTATAGAGTTAGGGCTGCCTCTGATAGTCGACTCCACAGGAATTGGCAAGTCTGACGGACGGATCGTAAACACGGCTGGTTCATGTCCTAATTATGTCAGGGAGGAAATGCAAATGCTCGCATTAATGTTAACCTAGATAAATGTGTGCTATTAGTGCATATCCAAGTGTGCGGAAGATAAATTAGTGCTGCGTTTACTGAACGACGTTTAACTTAAAGGTGCCCTAGAATAAAAAATTGAATTTACCTCGGCATAGTTGAATAACAAGAGTTCAGTACATGGAAATGACATACAGTGAGTCTCAAACTCCATTGTTTCCTCCTTCTTATATAAATCTCATTTGTTTAAAAGACCTACGAAGAACAGGCGAATCTCAACATAACACAGACAGTCAGGATCATTAATATGTACGCCCCCAATATTTGCATATGCCAGCCCATGTTCAAGGCATTACACAAGGGCAGCCAGTATTAACGTCTGGATCTGTGCACAGCTGAATCATCAGACTAGGTAAGCAAGCAAGAACAACAGTGAAAAATGGCAGATGGAGCGATAATAACTGACATGATCCATGATATCATGATATTTTTAGTGATATTTGTAAATTGTCTTTCTAAATGTTTCGTTAGCATGTAGCTAATGTACTGTTAAATGTGGTTAAAGTTACCATCGTTTCTTACTGTATTCGCGGAGACAAGATTGTCGTTATTTTAATTTTTAAACACATTCTTTATAAATCTCTCCAACAGTGTGTAATGTTAGCTTTAGCCACGGAGCACCATCAAACTCACTCAGAATCAAATGTAAACATCCAAATAAATACTATACTTACGCGATTAGACATGCTGCATGACGAACACTTTGTAAAGATCCATTTTGAGGGTTATATTAGCTGTGTGAACTTTGTTTATGCTGGTTAAGGCAAGCGGGAGCTCTGGGGGCAGGGAGCAGGCGATTTAAAGGGGCTGCAGCCTGAATCGGCGCATATTTAATGATGCCCCAAAATAAGAAATTAAAAAAATGAATTAAAAAAAATCTATGGGGTATTTTGAGCTGAAACTTCACAGACACATTCAGGGGACACCTTAGACTTATATTACATCTTTTAAAAAGACGTTCTACGACACCTTTAACATGCATATAGGTGCATTCACTACACTGCAGAGATGATGAGTCAGAAAACTCTAGCTCAGCATTTGAATGAATTATTCAAATGTTCAGAAAGTCTCCACAATGACATTTATAGTCGTTGTGTTTGCTGCAGTCGCTGCATGCATGTGCTTGAGCACTGAATTTACCCCACTTGAAATTTTACGTTCCCAGAACATTATCAGAACGTCCCCGCTGGTGTTAAGGACGTTGTCTAGTAACGTTCCCAGAACGTTCAGAGACTGTCACGATGTGGAGTTCTGTTAAGGTTTGGGGGACGTTATTTGGCGGACCTTCAGGGATCATTCAGGATGTTCTCTGAACATTCCATATTTTATTTGGAAATGTTCTCAGAACGTTCCTGCTGCTCTTGTCAAAACATTTTATTGAAAATTTGAGCAAAATTGACTTGATGAACTTGATGAAAATGAACTTTTCTTAAGTGTCTTACAAAAAAAAAAAAAAAGCTCTTTACAGGTATTTCCTGGATTATTATATAAAACCTTTTATTTAAAATGCAAATCTCTTGCAGTAAGTCATTAGCAGCACATGCATCCGCTGTATCACTGCATCAGCAAATACACACTTACTGCGGTCTTTAAATAAAGCAGCATGCAGCAGATCATCAGTGTTTCTGGATCATCATGACTGAAGCTCAGGATCTTCTCTCCTGCACAAAACTCAGAGAACAGAAACAACATTAAACACTAACAGATCTCTCTCGAGCTCTGCATCTTCACTTATTACAAACCACTCTGACTTTATTTCTTTCATACAAATCTTCTTACTGAGGTGTTTGTTTTATCAAAATATATAAATGTCACTGTTACGAAGGTAAGCGCTTGCTTTAGTTGGGCTCCTGACCCTTGATGTTTTAACTTGTTGTAGCTGTGTGTTTGTAAAGCACATTTGTTACAAAAAAAAAATATGATCAAATGGGTTTGGTTGCTCGTTGTTGATGATTTTATCCTCATACAGTGGCTTTATTCACTGATCTCTGAATATTGTGTTTATTTCATGTTGTTTTAGTTTTATGATAGTTTCCTGCTTTGATACTTTGAAAGTTTTTATCAATGTGCAGAAGTTATTCAGACAGCATCATGTAGACTCACACACACATCAAGATTCTGCGTGTGATCCTCAACAATGGTGACGACATTTTCAGCTGAACATCAACTCTGAGTTACACAAAACAAGCTGCTAAAGCCACAAAAAAAGATTTTTGTTTATTGTCACCATTGTTGAGGATCATACGCTGATTCATGATGTCTGTGTGAGTCTGAAAGACACCTCTCCAAACTCTGTCTGTATAATGAATTTATAAATGCAAAATTAACAGTTAAAACACTCAGAGTTTAGTCTCTAGAGAGAGAATCAGTGGATCACAATCATCAAATAACCCATTTCATCTGATCAGAATCTCTCTTGTATTTTTTTTTGCTGTAACAAGCATGTTTTGGAAACACAGTTCAAGCAGCCAGAGAAAATTGAATGTTAAAATATCAAGAATCAAGAGCACCACTAAAGCAAACGCTCACCTCCATAACAGTGAAACACTATAAAACACTCATGCAGAAGGCGATGTTATTGTGACTTTACGCAACGTTGCCTAAAAGTTATCTAAAGGTGTTCAATTCTGAACCTTTAACATTCAGGACATTCCTAAAACATCCTCTTTTGGTAATGAAAGTGCTGCAGTTCAAGGTTTCTCATGTGACTTTAGGGGGACATTCCATTTTGGTTATTTCATGGTCACATAAGAACGTTACAAAGAGTATATTTTGGGATATTAACTGAATGTTCCCACATGGTCCTCTGTTGGTCATTTAATAACGTTCCTGATATGAGTTTAGGGGGACGTTCTATTTTGGTTATTTTATGGTCGTGTAAGAACGTAACAAAGAGGACATTTGGGAAGTTAACAGAACATCCTATAGTAATAGTCCCCTAAACATTCCCAGAATGTTCCCTGAAGGTCCGCCAAATAACGTTCTCCAAACCTTAAAAGAACTCCACATCGTGACCGTCTCTGAACGTTACAAGACAATGTCCTTAACACAGTGTGGACGCTCTGAGAATGTTCTGGGAGCGTAAAAGTTCTAGCAGGGTAACCTGTCACCTTGTAACGTTCCCAGAACGTTCTGAGACGTGGAGTTCTTTTAAAGGAACACTCCACTTTTTTTGAAAATAGGCTCATTTTCCAACTCCCCTAGAGTTAAACAGTTGAGTTTTACCGTTTTCGAATCCATTCAGCCTATCTCCGGTTCTGGCGGTACCACTTTTAGCATAGCTTAGCATAGTTCATTGAATCTGATTAGACCGTTAGCATCGCGCTTAAAAATGACCAAAGAGTTTTGATATTTTTCCTATTTAAAACTTGACTCTTCTGTAGTTACATCGTGTACTAAGACCGACGGAAAATGAAAAGTTGTGATTTTCTAGGCTGATATGGCTAGGAACTATACTCTCTTTCCGGCGTAATAATCAAGGAACTTTGCTGCCGTTCCATGGCTGCAGCAGGCGCAATGATATTACGCAGCGTCTCTCACATACGTCTCCATGGTTGCAAGGCACGTTCCCTGTGCAAGCAGGGGATCACGGGCGCTGCGTAATATCATTGCACTGCTGCAGCCATGGAACGGCAGCAAAGTTCCTTGATTATTACGCCGGAATAAGAGTATAGTTCCTAGCCATATCAGCCTAGAAAATCACAACTTTTTATTTTCTGTCGGTTTTAGTACACGATTTAACTACAGAAGAGTCAAGTTTTAAATAGGAAAAATATCAAAACTCTTTGGTCATTTTTAAGCGCGATGCTAACGGTCTAATCAGATTCAATGAACTATGCTAAGCTATGCTAAAAGTGGTACCGCCAGAACCGGAGATTGGCTGAATGGATTCGAAAATGGTAAAACTCAACTGTTTAACTCTAGGGGAGTTGGAAAATGAGCCTATTTTCAAAAAAAAAGTGGAGTGTAACTTTAAGGTTTGGGGGACGTTATTTGGCGGACCTTCAGGGAACTAGGGCTGCAACAACGAATCAATAAAATTGATAAAATTAGATTATTAAAAGAGTTGGCAACGAATTTCATTATCGATTCGTTGTGTCGCACGACTATTACGCCTCTCGATGAGACGCGGAGATGTTTGAGTATAAAAACGCGCGGTTGAGCGAGAAGCAGAGCGGAGCAAAAATAAATAAATAAATAAATAAATAGCAGAGCGGAGGTAGAGGAAAGACCATCGGAGAGACCCGTAACGCTGTTCTGAACAGGCGTGCCGTTGTCAGGACCCCCGCAGTTTTGAAAAGACAGAAATCGACCCCCGCACTTTTGATACGGGCTGCTTCAATCAGTCACACTATATCATCTTTTAGCTTTGGATATTTTCTTTCAAATGAGACCATTTTCACATTTTTCACACTTTCGTTCATAAATAATCAACTGTTTTGTCGCGAATGTGAAGAACATGAAATTCGCTTCGAACGGAGAAACACGCGATCTCCAAACAATCGATCAAAGCGTGCTAACGTTTTAGGACAGGTCGATGGTATATAAATCATGCCCGAATGTCAATCAAGCCAAACCGTCCATTCATAAACCGAGAATTTGACCACTTGACAGGGTAAGGAGGCTGATCTCTCAGGTTGAGGCGCGAGCTGGCTTGACCGAAGTTTTTTCGTGAGGATTTAAGGTTTATGGACTGTTTTGATTTTGGTAATTACATCTAGAAAGATAAAAGCATTGATGGCATCTATAAAATGGATATCTGAAAGCGAAACAAAAGTGATATTGCCTCGTCCAGTGAGGAGGATACAATGCTTATCAGTGGCATACATTTCGATTGCGAACGTGAAAATCCAAAAGACCATGACTAAAACTAAATCAAAATTTGTTGTCAAAATTAACACTGATCTGTTGTTATGTATTTATTCTTTGCTTTGTCCTATATCGGTTATTGTTGACAAATATATTTTTGTTTGTTGTACTTTTTAAATTTAATTTTAAATTTTTTTATAGCACTTGGTCATCTTAAGCTAAACAAAATTATTTTTGTGCAATTTATTTAAAAAAACCCTATATATTTGGCAGATGTAAAGCATAGGCTACATGTGTATGTTTTTTGTGTTCGTCCATTTGTTTATTACTTTAACAGCTCAGGGATGTTAAAAGAGCAACCTGTTTTTGCACGTTCTGAGGATTTTTTTCATTTCTGTTTTCGAATAAAAGGTTGGAAATTAATGGTTTTTCCCCGTCCGATTCGATTAATCGTAAAAATAATCGACAGATTAATCGATTATTGAAATAATCGTTAGTTGCAGCCCTACAAGGAACATTCAGGACGTTCCGGGAATGTTACTATAGGATGTTCTGTTAATTTCCCAAATGTCCTCTTTGTAACGTTCTCGCGCGACCATAAAATAACCAAAATGGAACGTCCCCCTAAACTCATATCAGGAACGTTATTAAATGACCAACAGAGGACCATGTGGCAACATTCAGTTAATGTCCCAAATATCCATCTATGTGACCATAAAATGAACCAAAATGGAACGCCCCCCTAAAGTCACATGAGGAACTGCAGCATTTTCATTACCAAAAGAGGATGTTTTAGGAATGTCCTGTAAAGGTTCAGAATTTTCATCACCTTTAGAGAACTTTTAGGCAATGTTACACAAGGTCACGAAAATGTTGCTTTCTACATGAATGTTTTATAGAAAATAATAAAGTTTGAAGTCACTGTTATGGAGGTGAGCGTTTGCTTTAGTGGTGCTCTTGATTCTTGGTGTTTTAACATTAGATTTTCTCTGGCTGCTTGAACTGTTTTTCCAAAACATGCTTGTTACAGCAAAAAAAAATACAAGAGAGATTCTGATCAGATGAATTTGGTTATTTAATGAGGTGTCTTTCAGACTCGCACAGACATCATGAATCAGCGTATGATCCTCAGCAATGGTGACAATAAACAAAAATCTTTTTTTGTGGCTTTAGCAGCTTGTTTTGTGAAACTCAGAGTTGATGTTCAGCTGAAAATGTCGTCACCATTGTTGAGGATCACACGCAGAATCTTGATGTGTGTGTGAGTCTACATGATGCTGTCTGAATAACTTCTGCACATTGATAAAAACTTTCAAAGTATCAAAGCAGGAAACTATCATAAGACTAAAACAACATGAAATAAACACAATATTCAGAGATCAGTGAATAAAGCCACTGTATGAGGATAAAATCATCAACAACGAGCAACCAAACCCATTTGATCAGATTTTTTCTCACAATTTTTTGTAACAAATGTGCTTTAAAAACACAATTTCATCAATTGGAGAAAAAGTAAACTACTAGTGTTAGTATGGTTTATTTATAATAATAAAAAAGTAAATCATACTGTTATATTGTTTTGATATCATCTCTGCATGTGTTTTTATTGTGCTGAGATTCTCCAACTCCAGATCTGTCCGATTTGTGTTAACGTTGGCAAAATCATCTGTGTGTGTCTGGGTTTAAGTTTGCTGAAATTTGTTAGTATCTGGTGCAACAGCCGGTAAACGCGTGTATGTGTGTGTGTGTGTGTGATGGCAGAATGTCCCGCGGGTCGGTACGGTCCGGACTGCGCTCTTCAGTGTTTGTGTCTGAACAACAGCACATGTGACCGAGTAACAGGAAGCTGCCAATGTGAAGCAGGATATTACGGACATCTGTGTGAACATGGTGAGATCCAGAACACAACCTTCCAGCTCTTACAGCACAGATCGAATGCTCTCTGACAGCGAGTGTGTTTCAGCGTGTCCTGCCGGTCTGTTCGGGTCTCGCTGTCAGCAGCGGTGTGACTGTATGAACGGGGCGTCCTGCCACCCGAGAACCGGACAGTGTCTCTGTCCCGCGGGATTTCACGGCTCTCGTTGTGAGAGAGGTGAGGCGCTCGTCCTGTAAATCTAATCTTCTAATGAACATTTTTCTGTTTTAGTGTTAATATGACAACAGCACTGTCTGAACTCTCGTTTTCTCCCTCAGAATGTGAGCAGGGCACGTTCGGTCTGAACTGCTCTCGGTCATGTGACTGTGCGGATGACACACCATGTGACCCGGTGAGCGGCAGGTGTATCTGCCCCTCGGGAAAGACAGGAGTGAGGTGTGACAGCGGTGAGTGCAGTGAACTGAGCTCTGATAATGACGTGTGAAAATGCTCTGATGCCGGGCGATGTGTTCAAACAGACTGCAGTGTGAACCGGTACGGGCCGGACTGTGCGCTCACCTGTGAATGTGAAAACGGAGCTCAGTGCGACAGCAGAAACGGACGCTGCGTGTGTCTGAACGGCTGGATTGGTCTCACGTGTTCAGAACGTAAGTAGTGCTTGTTTTTTGGCTATACATAGTATAATATCATGTGATATAATCAAGGTTTGATATGAACATTTTCACACTCACCAACCAATTTGGCTGCCATCATTTTTTAGTTACCGGCTAAAACAAAAATTCTAATTTTTAAAATCTTTTTATTTTCTTATATTGTTTTTAAAAATGTTATATATATATATATATATATATATATATATATATATATGAAGAGTTTCGTTGCAAAACGAGATAAATCCGTTTTTAACATTTTTGTCAAAACATGTTTATTATTATGTTATCATGTTATTATTTTGTTTTATGGTGCTACTTAGCTGTATTTTTCAAGTTATGAAGGTTTAAATCAAAACAAACCAACTGCAGTTGAATTGATATTAATTGGAATGCACAACCAAAAAACAAGATTTTTGAAAAATTAAAAAAATGGATTTATCTCGTTTTGCAACGAAACTATAATATAAATATAATATATAACTAAATATATATATAGTTTGACTTAGTTCTTATTTTTTATATTTGCCCTTTTCATTTTTTTGTTTTAGTGTGGTTTAGTTATTTTTATTTAGTAATACATTCAGTAATTTAAACTTTAATAATTTTTATTTCAGTTTTAGTTATTTTGGTAATTTTGTGTATTTTTAAATTTTTTATTTGTTTTTATATAGTAATTTAAATGTAATAAATTTCATGTCAGTTTTAGTTATTTTGGTAATTTTGTTGTGTGTTTTTGTAATTTTTTATTTCTATAGATATTTTTATTTAATAATTTTAGTCATTTTTATTTCGATTTTAGTTATTTTGGTAATTTTGTGTATTTTTTATTTCTATATCTATATGTTGTTTTTATTTAGTAATTTAAATGTAATCATTTTTATATCCGTTTTAGTTATTTTGGTAATTTTGTTGTGTGTTTTTGTAATTTTTTATTTCTATAGATATTTTTATTTAGTAATTTTAGTCATTTAAATTTAGTAATTTTTATTTCGATTTTAGTTATTTTGGTAATTTTGTGTATTTTTTATTTCTATAGTTATTTTTATTTAGTAATTAAATGTAAAAAAATTTATTTATTTGTTGTGTGTTTTTGTAATTTTTTATTTCTAGTTATTTTTATTTAGTAATTGTAGTCATTTAAATTTAATCATTTTTATTTCAGTTTTAGTTATTTTGGTAATTTTGTATTATTTTTTTTCTCATTATTTTTATTTTGTAATTTTAGTAATTTAAATTTAGTAATTTTTATTTCAGTTTTAGTTATTTCTAACACTTTTCAGTAATGTTTCATTTGTTAAAATTAGTTAAATACATTAACTAAGATTGAAAAATACTTCTGCAGCATTTATTAATCTTAGCTAATATTCATTTCAGCATTGATTTATACATTTTTTTAAATCAAAAGTTGTATTTGTTAACATTAGTTTATGCTCTGAACTAACATGAACAACTGTATTTTTATTAAATATTAACAAATATTAATAAATGTAAAAATATATTGTTCAGTTAGTTAATACATTAACTAATGTTAAGAAATGAGATGTAAAGTGTTACCTAGTTATTTAAAGGAACCGTATGTAGGATTGTGGCCTAAACTGGTACTGCAATCACTATAAAAATACTGTAGAGCGGTGTATCCCCTCCCCCTACCCCCTGACTCCAGATTGCCAGATGAGCTGCAGGATTCAGCAGAAACGTAGGCTGCTTCAATGAGCTTCCTAATTGTCATTAGTTAAATATAATCGTAAAGATGTATGCTCGTATGTGACAGACAGAACGGTAACTGTTAGTCTAACTTGTAACGTTATTTATCTGTCATTAATGTACTAAGTACAAGCACACGCCTATGTCACTATGTGTAACCAATATCAAAGATACAGCTATTCATTTAGCTGATGCTATAAGTGAAAGTGACCAGCTGTATTTTTTTACTTACCCTGCAGCACACGTCCATAACGCTAAAATATGTGATGTGAAAGATTACATGACATTCTATTATTTTTGGCTGTAGAACTTGCATGAAAAACAAGTAGGTTACAAAACGTTCCAAATGGCCCAAATTTTTCACATCATAGGCTACACTGTGCTTTTCATTAGTGTTATGGACATTAGAAAAAGTTATTTTTCCTTGGAATAGACCTTTTTCACAAGAATCGGAAATCACGTGACGCAGGGTAAAGTTAGTTCCGCTATGCGTCTACGGCTATTACATTGATATGCTCTTTTCTCAAATATCGCTTCTTACCTTTTCTGTTTTGTCTGTTTTCCAAATAGCTTTTGTATAATCTACAAATAAATTATTTTCTACTTGTTTGTAGCTTATACAGCCACTCAGACCGTTGATTGAATTTACCGGAAGATGGATTTATATCACCAGCTGTCATACAGCAAAGGCTATGCAGCTACGCATTCAGCAATTTCCCAGATCGTATTACGTACTACGAACATTTATATAATTTATTAATTAAAAAAATTAACTCCCAATATATACTTTAATGTGGGATATAAAGTCGTGAGATACATAATATTGTCGTGAGTTTAATAGCTACGTTTTAAAAAAAATATATAGCATGTCTCATATGGCATCACATCCCACATTGCAAGCATATGTTATAATTAATCCTGATCGATTAAAATGATTAAACTAAGACATAATTTCCAAAACCACACTGTACACAACTATCAGTCTTTGCATGTTGCAATAGCACAACAATGCTGCGCATAATACACACTTTAAGATGATGATGACAGGAAAATGAGTGAGAGATGACTGAAGTGTTTATATCCAGAAATATCATGGTGCGAGCAGTCCTGCTTCACGAATCAGAGGATCAGGCTTGTGTGATAAGGGATCTACCAGTCGATCATTTCCCCAGCACGTCGCTAAAAACACTCTATACATCTCATTATGTGCATACTATCCACCCAAATAGTACTGAATATTAATAATGTCACATAGTATGCACGTTTAGACACAGACACTGTCTTTACAGCACATGGAGCGCGATAATGCACAGCCGCGCCAAACATACACGAAGAATATAACCAGTTTAACCACCATCACTTCAAATTATTTATTAAATTTAGCTCTTAATGCGAGCTCTGTAGTCTCACCAATAATTCACCAAGACCGTTCAAACATTTTCAAGACATTTAATTCGTAAAACGACTTTGATTCCCGAACTGGTTCTGATCGAGGCTATCTATCACTGTAACCGGAAAATCTTTTACACTGCGTGGCTCATTCCGGAAGCCAAAAACCCGGAAGTGTGAAAAAGGTCTATTGCACCTACTGTAGTGCTTCACAGCAATTATAACGCGGGACAAATTCAATATCACCAATGGCTATCACAGGGTTGTTTTCAGTTCCATCAGAAAATATTGTTAGAGTAACTAAATTACATTAGCAATGGTCATACAGGTCAAGTTGCAGCATGCGTAACTTAGTCCACGATATACGTGAAGAACAAATGACGAATCATTTTTACTGAGGTAACATTAGGCTACTGTCTCAATTACGTTTCAAATTGCCATAATGGGCGTGCTGTTGTTTTCCTCAGCGTCTCCGCATAATGACAGAGCATACGTCCATGTGAGCTAACGTTATGTTACTTTGCACAAACATGCATAACTTTGTTCGACTGTCATGAATATATGAAATGTCCATTGACATTCAAGTACAAGTTAGCCAAGCATAGATGAATCTTACCTGTCCAGGAGAAAATTAGCAACATTGGCGTCTGTGTTCAAATTCTTCTCCGTTTTCAGCCGTCTCCATTTTTCAAAAGCATCTCCAATACAAATTCTGGTTTTATTTCGGACTTTGTCACGACGAATTTCTGAATTATAACGAGGTCTTTTTGATTTAGTAACATTAGACATTTTTATCCGACTGGAGTTAAGGTAGGTTACAGCAAAGCTGGCAACACGGATCCCGATTCCCGAAACACTACTGACTTCGTGATTGGTAGATAGGTGGAGGGAGGCGCGTCAGGCCAAAACGCAAAATGACAACATCAACATCAGTTGAGGGCTGCAAGTCCACTTTTTAAATGACAATATCCTGGCCGGACTACTCTTGTCAGTGATATAAATATTTGAAATGAACATGATTTCTTAATGTCTAGTGACACATCAGGGCCATTTTATGATTAATTGAAATAGATTTCTTACATACAGCTCCTTTAAGTAAGTCAAGTTAAACTAAATGAAAAAGTTTCCTTGGCAGCTATCTGAAATAAATTTAACATTTACTTTTTAATTAACATTTACTTTATTTCAAGCTACAAAAAAAAAAAGTTGTTCTATGGTTTTAGTTGATTATAACCCAGATATAACATTCAAAAAAATGCAATATATTGTCATTTTAATGGTTGTAATTGTATGTTTGTAGGTGGACGTTCAGAGCTCGACTCCAGAAGCGCAGAAGAGAGTCGATCATCATAGCACTAACACACACACTCAATAAAGACAGGGAAGCACGAGTGTGTTTAAAACTGTGTAAAGAATCCTCGTATCAAACAGACGGCAGGAGGTTGTGTTGGCCGCTCTGTTTCAGAAGAGCTGCGGTCCTGCTGTGCTTCATGATGGGTGATGGACAGCAGACGCGGTCATGTTCACACACACACAGATGCACTTTACTTCTGTCGGCCAGAGCTCATACTTGATCATTCACCGCTCTTTCAGGGTATTTTAATGTTGTCCGTGTTGAAGTACTGTTGTGATATAGGATTCACGTTTGACAGGAGAAAAGTGCCTATTTTTCAAAACATTTAAAGTCCCAGATTGTCACTCATTGTTTACTACAGACTGTAACATTTGATAAAAAAAGATCTTGAACTGAACATGAAGTGATGTTTCATGGTGCTCTGGTGCACTTTTATTAAAGAAGGGTCTGTATGTGGAATAGGTTTATATTAGAAAACATCATGAACTGCTATATTTTTCATGCATTTGTTCTGTTACTTAATTTTCTTTGTTTTGTATAAAGATTGAGTTATTTATATATTTTGTACAATATGTAATTGTAAATGTTAAGCAAACTCTTTAATGTGTGACCCTCTTACAGAAAAATGATTTTTACTCATGCCCCAAAAAGTTAATTCTGGAATACTAGAATTGTATTTGTTGAAAAAGCATGTATTATGCATAAATGTTTCAAACAGCTGTGGTGTCAATAGTTTTTTAAATCCAGAGGCCAGATTTGTGAAACATTATTCAAAATAAAAGTCTTCTTAATTACTTTTATCTTCTTACTTTAAAGAAGAAATTAATGATGTATTCCCCAAAATACTTGACTGTTATCTACTTTTCTTGAGATTGTTCTCTAAATTGCAAATAAATTTCACAAGAAAGATGGTAAAAAACGTGTGTGTGCATCACACTTGACCTCCACACGTTCATAGTTTCCTCTTCAATTGGGAAAAATGTAAAGGATGTATGGATTTCTAATCTAAAGATATTGAACAGTGTCTATATTTACGGGTGAGATTTTCACTTCATCTTCCTTCAACATATAGATATGTGTCTAATGCTGTTAAGGCCTAGACATTTAGGGTGAACTGCATCTGACAGCACTGAATAATTAATAAATGAAGAGTAAATTGATTAATGAGTGTGTGAATGAGTGAATGTTTTGTTTTCACAGTTGGATTTTCTTATTTAAAACTGTTGTTCAGTGTTTTTGAGATGAACTATTCCTAATTTGAACTATTAATCTTAATTGTTCAGTGATTTAATGGACTGTGGGCTATTTAACTCTTCGATGTTCTGCTATTGAGTATCAAATTAAGTTTTATATAATAAAGAACATCAATAAAGAATTTTTGTAGAACGTCTAAGACATTTTAACATTTGAAATGAGTTGTTAAGGCTACTTTAGAGAATTAGAGGTGCCCTAGAATTAAATATTGAACTTATATTGGCATAGAGTTCAGTACATGGAAATGACATACAGTGAGTTTCAAACTCCATTGTTTCCTCCTTCTTATATAAATCTCATTTGTTTAAAAGACCTCCGAAGAACAGGTGAATCTCAACATAACACTGACTGTTACGTAACAGTCGAATCATTAATATGTACGACCCCAATATTTGCATATGCCAACCCATGTTCAAGGCATTACACAAGGGCAGCCAGTATTAACATCTGGATCTGTGCACAGCTGAATCATCAGACTAGGTAAGCAAGCAAGAACAACAGTGAAAAATGGCAGATGGAGCGATAATAACTGACATGATCCATGATAACATGATATTTTTAGTGATATTTGTGAATTGTCTTTCTAAATGTTTCATTAGCATGTTCCTAATATACTGTTAAATGTGGTTAAAGTTACTGTCGTTTATTACTGTATTCACAGAGACGAGAGCCGTCGCTATTTTCATTTTTAAACAATTGCATTCTGTATAATTCATAAACACAACTTCATTCTTTATAAATCTCTCCAACAGTGTAATGTTAGCTTTAGCCACGGTGCAAAACCTCAAACTCATTCAGAATCAAATGTAAATATCCAAATAAATACTATACTCACATGATACGACGCATGCATTCAGCATGCATGAAGAACACTTTGTAAAGATCCATTTTGAGGGTTATATTAGCTGTGTGAACTTTGTTTATGCTGTTTAAGGCAAGCGCGAGCTCTGGGGTGGGGGAGCATGAGAATTAAAGGGGCCGCAACCTATATATCGGTGCATAGTTAATGATGCCCCAAAATAGGCAGTTAAAAAAATTATTTAAAAAAATCTATGGGGTATTTTGAGCTGAAACTTCACAGACACATTCAGGGGACACCTTAGACTTATATTACATCTTTTAAAAAGAAGTTCTAGGGCACCTTTAAAGATTAGATTCGACTGGACCTGACATGGGTGTACTTTATAAACTGGAAAATATGAACAATTTATAGGTATTATTGATCAAAATTTTAGCAGACGAATGAAAGAAATATCACATAAAAATATGTTTTTACGTGGTTTTTTTGTGGTAATGTAAAAAGCAAAAAGTGATCCAACTCTACAGACTACCCAACACACTGAATTAAAGGAAAAAAATGAAGTAGAAAGACTGAAATAGTATTTTCATGTAAAATGTTCTCCAGTAATCTTTTTTATTTACATTTTTTACAGTATAAGTTCTTAAACCTTAAGCCTTGAAAAATTGATAAATAACATCTTAACTCTTTCCCTGCCAGCATGTTTTTTTTTTTTTTTAAGTTGCCAGCATTTTTGATCATTTTCACAAAATGTTCATGACCCCCAGAATATTTTGTTGTATGAATATCTGAATATATATCAAAAGAAAGAACAGAGATTCTGCTTTTAAAAACAAAACAAAAAACATTTTATTCTAGCTTTTCCCTTAAATGCGCGCAAAGTTCCTTAAAAAAACATTTTGAACAAAAAGCTGAGAAAATCACTTTTTTTTGTCAAAGACTTCGCCCGTATGGGATTCAGAACGATGATATAAACACAGATGGAGTAGATCGAGTCCATCCACACCCCTGAAGCTTATTTCATTCAGAAATGTCAGGCAGTTTCGATTTTAAGCTGTTTAATGTTTGATGATCGTGTTATTTTACATGCATGTCAGCAATGCTTTTAATGCTTGTTTCTGCTTATTTTTCCCCGTGTTTTGATCGGGAGATTCTGTACTCTTTCAGAAGGTGCGTAATAGCGCCCCCTATGGTATAACAGTGAAAACATGGATTGCTGGTGCGGTGAGAAATCGAGTCCCTCCCCCAGTTATCGGGTCTCCTTTAGGACCCCGAGTGATCAAATTTCCGTCAATGGCAGGGAAAGAGTAAAGAGTAAAGACTTTCGCAGTTTTGTAAACGGTTAACTTTCACTTTTAACAGAAGCCTCCATTAATATAATCCTTCCACACCAAGAAGACAAACACACAAACAGGCTGTTTTTCATCGTCATCATTTTATAGTTGTCATTTCATAGATACTGGCGCTGTACATGTCTAAATTCAGATTCAAGCACAATGCAGTCAGCAAATGCCTTTCGATGAAAATCAAAGAACCAAAGGCTGGAGTGATCAGGACCATGAATACTCTTATGTATATATATGTACAAAGGTCAAACTATATACAGATATCTGACTTGACATACAGTATTTTCTCCACAAAGCGTGGAAATGTAGCTTGCCATTGTATACATTTCACAGAATTCTCCAAAATGCATATTCAGTGCAAATAATTGCTCTTTGTATTCTTTGTCATCATCATCATCATCATTATCGCCGTCGTCTTCATCTTCAGGTCAGTACCACCGAAGGGCAACAAAGAATGGTAAAAAAATAAAATCATATTTTTGTCTTTGCAAAATATTGGAACATGAAAAATAATTTCCTTGGGAACTAAAGTATGGTATTTGAAAATAATACTTCTACACACATATCCATCACCTCTGACCTGGAAATGTGGGTTCATCTATATGGCTGGACTGATCATTACAGATTCAATAGCAATTACACTTTTCCCTGCTTTCCCAACCGTTCCACTCTTAAAAAATGTCGCTAATAAAAATTCTGCCACTACTTGGAGGCATGGAAAAAATTCTGTCAATGATATTTACGCCTTCTTGATGAAATCCCCAGATGCTATCAGACGGCAAACAACATAAGTGCCTTTAAAGTCAGTCAACAGACAACACTGCTCACATTAGAGCAGAAACAGGCTGACATGATACAACACTGATCAACAGAAACACGAGTCCTCAGTCTCACAAAACAAAACATGATGAGTCCATTCAAAGCCACTGTGATTCTGGCCTACGTTACGCCAGCTCTACTATCTAAAACACAGTGATGAATCTTTTTAATGAGAACACATCAACAGCTAGACTAACAAACAACTGCCTTTATTCACAAATCTACTGCTCATTAGTTTTCTCACACACACTTGATGCAATTCAATTTTGATATTTCAATGTACTAATATTTTGGTGACGATACACAATGAAATATAAAGGAATGTTTCAGGTTCAATGCAAATGAAGATATTACAAAGAAAAAAAATATTTTTTTTGAATTGTTATTCAGTTTGGAAAAATGTTCTGTGAAGCAAAACAACATTAAAACACTTTTTATGAAGTGTAATCGTAATGACTGAGCAAGATACTAGTGTGATAAAAAATAAACATGTTTACTTAAAGGGGTGGTTGATTATGATTTCACTTTTTTAACTTTAGTTAGTGTGTAATGTTGCTGTTTGAGCATAAACAACATCTGCAAAGTTACGACGCTCAAAGTTCAATGCAAAGGGAGAGATTTTTTTTTAGAGAAATTACTTTTTAAGGACTACAACAAACGGCTGGTAGGGACTACAACAAGCTTCTTTCTGGGTTAGTGACATCACAAACCCCAAAATTTACATAAACCCCGCCCCCGAGAACACGCAACAAAGGGGGCGGGGCCATGTTTGGCTGCTTTAGAGAAGAGGAAGAGTTGTTGTAGTAGAGTTTTGCATCATTTTATGCCGGACTGCTTCACAAACGAGAGTCAATTCAACGCTGGATTTGCACAAAAGATTAACATACATTAACATTAACATGCTAGTGGATGAGTTGAATCAACTCCACAGCAACTACATCAATTTATCCACTAACCATTCAGAAACGTCTAAAAGTTGTAACTTCTTCCTGAGTCTCTCCATCAGTGTCGACTCCGGTTTGAATAATGTAAGGCTGAACACCGTTACTGACAATCCTCATTTTGGCTGCATGAGATTCTCCAGCTTTGTTGTTGTTGAGCTGTTAAAGCTCCGCCCTCTTCTGGAAAGGGGGTGGGGAGCAGCAGCTCATTTGCATTTAAAGGGACACACACAAAAACAGTGTGTTTTTGCTCACACCCAAATAGGGGCAAATTTGACAAGCTATAATAAATGATCTGTGGGGGATTTCTTCACAGACACATTCTGGAGACACTAGAGACTTGGGGAAAAAAAATTCAAGATAATATTTGACCCTAAAATCAATTATATATTTAGGATGCTTAATTGTGTGGCACATTTTCTTCCCAAATTCTCATTATTGTAATGCAAAAAAAAAAAGAAAAGAAAAGTAAACCGGGTATCACACAATATGCACCAGGAAACCAGAAAAACGCAACCACGTGTCAATCTGCTTGAACAAACTCTATTAATATCTGCACATTTCTGATTTCCATTTTAAGCACAGTACTGTAAATGATGTATTGGTTTGTTTGAAATGATCATGTGATAATAGACATGCATCAGCTGAACATCTTCTGAACCTGAAACATTCCTTAACATGGGGAAAAAGACATTACCACTATAATTGTAAATCATCTCCAATTAAACAAGTGCCTAACGAATAAAGTGCAAATCTTTTAGAGACTGTTAGGAATAACTGCACCCTTATTATCACACAGTAAATGTACGTGGCTTCAAGCGGTCAGTTCAGAGACACAAACGCACAGATGAGATGGACGGACACCAACTTCAACATTCAACTGTTTTTAAAGCTGATCTAAGTCATGAATGGAGCTTTTCGTCAATCTGATACACAAAGATGCATTTAATTCCCATAAGCACACAGCTCCCAAGGTTTATTTTTTAAATTTGATTCTGATCTTTAAAGTATTTTAATCGCTACCATGAAGAACAGCAAGCTCATCTTTTCAGAATTATACAAAAAATGATCCATCTTGCCAATATTATCTGCGCAAATGGGATATGAAAGTAGCACTAGCCGGATGTGCACTAAAACAGCAGTGAGCGCATTGATCCTGGGATTCATGCATTCATCCTCATGCATTTCCCTTGTGCTTGATTAGGGACAGTTTGATTAAACGCTGCACGCCGAATTCAGTAATATCTTATTGATCAATGTTTGGTGACAAACTCCATTTAAAAAAAGACCTAAAGACTGCTTATTATTCATACTGGGTGCACTATGTATACTTGCACTAAGTATGTATATATGTACTTATATTTATAGAGGCCTGCTAAGAGCATCACCAGAGTGAATATAAAGTGAAGAAACACCAGATACATGCTGCTAAATGACCGATCGCCTCTCCGTCGGAAAGAGGACACGGGAGTGACGGGATGTGGGATAAATCTTTGGCTTCAGCCACATGTATCATCACCGGTACATACAAGAAATGCCCAGTGTCCAGAAATGAGATGAAGAAACGGCTTCCTAACAACGTTAGACGATGTAGCTCACACACACACACACACACACACACACACACACACACACACACACACACACACACACACGCAAACATAGACATTCTACTGCAGTCCCTGAGCTGCTGACACAAACAGGTCTTTGCTCCTATTGGGCAGGTGAGATAATGCCATTTAAACAGTCTGCTTTTCTATTGGCTAGGAACATCTGCCAAATCACCGTGCTGTGCTGTGGAAGGCCACAGGTGACCATAGCTGTAAGGCCGCTCAAGTTACACCAGCCCCAGCTAAACTGCAGAGAATATAATGAAATTGCTTTTGTTTTTGTTCCTACTTCTACATGTTCAATCGCAGGGGTGGTAAAGTAGAACTGTTTTCATTAGTTTAGGATTGAACCTGCAACTTTTGTGTTAACAGTCCATTTTTTATAACAATTAGGCTTCCACCACCCCATGTTTCTACTTGTTTTTAATCATCAATGAATTTGCCTTACAGGGTGAACGTCATGAAAAAATTTACAGATATTTCACCGTAAAATCAATTATATTTTGCATTATATTTTTAGGACTTTGCATTATTTTGTGACATTATTCACATGACAATTACGCACATTTCCTTCTGAAATTGTACTATAATACTATATATATTATATATATTAGTGCTGTCAAATTATTATTTGCATCCAAAATAAAAGTTTGTTTAGGAAATGTATGCACGTGTACTGTGTACATTTACTATGTATATATAAATATACGCAATATAATACACATTCATGTATTAAGAAATATTTACATGTATACTTATATATTTATAGTATAATATTTTTGTGAAATATATACATGCATATGTGTATATTTATGTATATATAAATACACACATATGCATGTATATATTTCACAAAAATATTATAATATAAATATATAAGTATACATGTAAATATTTCTCACACACATATATTACGTAAATACAAACTGTTATTTTGGATGCGATTATTTATGATTATATATATATATATATATTATATATATACTGTATACACACACACACACTTTGTATATATTCTTATTAAAATACTTATTACTATATTTTTACATTAAAATCGGTACAACAAACTCTACTAACACTTACAGTTAAACTTAAACATACTTTACATGAAATGTGTGTGTGTGTGTGTATATATATATATATATATTTCCATTACAGTACTTTTTCACATCAAATTAATGACAATTTGCAGGGAAATTGTGTCCAAAAATTGTCACAATGCAAAAAATAAAAATGTAATGGTTCTAAAATAAGTAATATAATTTCATATATCTCATATTGTATATTGATATTGATTCTGAGGTGAAATCTGACCAAAACATATTCTTGACATGTTTCCTAACATTCACTCTTCAGACAGAAAATTCTGCAGTAATAGCGTTAAATATTTTTGAAGCATGCTTATCCTTCATATAATTCAATCTACACTTAAAATCTAATAAATCAGTGAGAGTAACTGTAACATCAGTACACTAAAGGTGTGTGCTGGGAGCAGGTTACTGTGGAAGGAAGACCTCCGAGGCTCTTCGCCGTCAGTTTCCAGCATTCTTCAACAACCACACAGACAGCTGCCCTCCAAAAGCACAACATCTGATGGAGTGATCAGACATCAGAAGGTCTCTTGCAGAACTGTTAGCAAAGAAATGACACATGAGAAGCCAGGGCCGTGCTTTGAGGCTAAACAGAGAAGCGCAGACACAGAGACAACGCAATGCCCTGTGCAGAATAAGGAAAAGCGATTCATTTTTGCCCCATTTCACACTAGAGAGGAGCTGCATTTAAATCAGTTTTCACAAAGCCACTCCCTCTGATGTTCCCTTAAAGTGCTCATTGGTTTGCCTGCGAAGGGGGGCGTGTGCATACGTAACGCAGACGACACAGTGAAGAGTTCTGGGCTGAGACAAACCCAAATGGATCACATGAGTGGCTATGGATCATGTGCAACTGATTACCTATTCCATTTTTGTTATGCATTCAATATAAAAAAAAGAAAAAGAAAAAAATTGAATATTTCCAGCAACCAAGCAAGCATGTTATTTAAAAAAAAAAAAAAAAAAATTAAGCATATTTTTTTTTATTTTGTTCTTAATTACCCTAATGATCTCATTTTAAAGTACCTTGTCTGTAGAGTAACACAGATAAATCCGTAAGCACATATCTTCAATGCATTGCTCTCTATCCTGCATTTCAACCCCTCTGTCAGTGAATGTGTCTTTTTTTGTTTGTTTTGTGTGTTTTTCACGTGTTTCTTGCCCTTTGTGTTCTAAAAGTCTTGCTCTCCAGGGTTTGTGGGTGCTTGCCCGTCTCATGCGGCCGGTACTCATTCAGTAAAAGCTGAAGCTAACGGAGGATCAGGCAAAGGTGGGTGCGGAGCATCCGGTCCCGTCTGGTTCCACACTAGGAGCGGTAGTCCTTTTTACTGTAGGGTTTGTTTCCCAGGATACTGTCCACCTCGTGCACGATGGAGGAGGATAACTTTGGAAGAACCTGCAAAAGAGCTGCAAACTGAGTCTGGTTTCCATGTACATATAAAGAGTGAGGTCAAAACATTATTAACCCTTTGCCACTAGGGGGAGTAAGTATTTTATATATATTTATCTCTCTCTCTATCAATCAATCAACAGTCATCATGAAACCAAATTATCTTTACCATAAGCTTCACCTTGTATTTGTAACAATAAAAATACTTTCATTTATTTTAAAAAATGGTGAATACTTGAACTTTTAATGACATCTAATCAGGGTTACCAGACATTTTGATCAATCATTTTATTGAGATTGAACTCAAAAAGACCAATTTCGAGCTGATAAAATATTTTACATTTGCATTCACTAACTAATGCCTTAATTCTTAATTCAATATTTCCAGGTTTTCCATGAATGTGAGAACCCTGATTATTTAAGATAACAGACATAACATTTCACAACCAGCAATTCAGCCTTTGCTAAGCTCCGCCCACCCAGATTACAGTCACTCGCACGGATGAGTTTTACAGAACGTCCCATAGGAATGAACTCGATATTTCTGTGAACAGCGTGATTTGCTGTAAAATGGGCTCATAAAGTGATTAAAATCGAACAGATTATTCTTACGAGATTGGAAAGCATGCTGTTATATTGTTAAATTGAAGAGTAACATGATTAAAATGGCAGAGTTTGAATCAGAATGGATGCAAATGCTTCTCACAGCCAAATGAAAAGAGAAAAGCCTCATTTGATAGCCATTAACTGAAACATTTGTGCAAGAATGATCAAAATATAGGTACCTTGTGTCACTTTAAGTGCTTTTCCAATGTTTTATGAGGTTTGTTTTATGAATACAAATTTTATTTAAACAAGTCTTGCGTTCACTTACAGTTTGAAAAGAACTAAAAATATCTAACAGAGTGCTGCAGGGATGAACCAAAACCCAGAAACGAGTAAACACTTTGGGCTACATCGTCCTGAAGTCAGTGGGTTTTTTGTTAAATGCCTAAAATAAGGTCAGTGGTTAACACAAAAATCAAGATATTTTCACGTTATATTCTATGAATACATCATTAATAACCACTTGTGATTTTTTAAAACTTTTACTTGTCTTGAAAAAGGCAGTTGCTAACAAGTGTCTAAATGGGACTACAAAGAGAGGTTGTTGGGACATTAAAGGGGTCCTTGATTATGATTTCACTATTACATTAACTTTAGTTAGTGTGTAATGTTGCGGTTTGAGCATAAACAACATCTGCAAAGTTATGATGCTCAAAGTTCAATGCAAAGAGAGAAAGATATTTTCTTTTACAGAAATCACTTTTTAAGGACTACAACAAGCTTCTTCCCAGGTTAGTGACATCACAAACCCTAAAATTTACCTAAACCCCGCCCCCGAGAACATGCAACAAAGGGGGCGGGGCCATGTTGGGCTTTTTTAGAGAAGAGGAAGAGTTGTTGTAGTTGTTGTTGAGCAACCGAAGGGCGAGCTGTTAAAGCTCCGCCCTCTTCTGGAAAGGGGGCGTGAGCAGCAGCTCATTTGCATTTAAAGGGACACACACAGAAACGGCGTGTTTTTGCTCACACCCAAATAGGGCAAATTTGACAAGCTATAATAAATGATCTGTGGAGGATTTTGAGCTGAAACTTCACAGACACATTCTGGAGACACCAGAGAACATTAAAGGTCCCCTTTAAACTTCATCAGCTGAACAGGAAAACTCATCTATTCACTAGTCGCTTTCACAGCCTCATTGTGTTTATAATCGCGCTCATGCAAACTATTCTAACTCAAACTTTCAGTGAAATTTTTAATTTTTTTTTTTAAATAAAGACTGAAAATCTTAATGTTTGGTGATATCTAAGTCATGTGACCATGGTACGGTTCGTTTATAGCCTACATTTTGTAGGCTTTTGTATTTAGGCTTCAAATCACAGAAAACCGGTTAACGTTGCTGTGTGAGTGTTTCTAATACAACGGCTGATAATTTAATGGCAAATTTGGCATCTTTCTCCCGTCTGACCAAGGTAATCAATCTCTCAGTATTTTTTTCTTCTTTTGGAAAGTCATTTTATTTGCTATTGAGGCAAAAGGGAATGCTAAAATTATATTTGTTGCTGTTTGTTTAAACCACAATGAAAGTTTACCCGTTTTGCTTTCGAGAACCCCAGAAATATGAAAAGTCCATATGGCTAAAAGTTGCAGTATACTAGGATTTTTTTTAAGGCGGAGCTTAGCATTTGATTGACACCTGTCACACACTCATTTGCATTCTCACCTGTATTGCTCCTATATTCTCCATGAGCTGGTCCGTGTTGGAGGCTCCGAGGAGCACAGAGCTCACGCCTTCATTTCTCAGGCACCACGCTGGAGATGAGCAGCAAATATGTTGAACATATAGCATAAATATTATCATACATAACATATGACACACACCCCCCACCCTTAAAGCAAATCCTACCCATCACGATGAGATAAATGTTATATTTAAAACAAAACATTAATATATATACATATAAAAATTAAGTCATTTCCAAAATTAAAGCAGCTACTTCTCCCACTCCTACACACATTGAAGCATCTCACAAAACACACAGCAGTTGCCAGACCACTCTGTTACCATGGCTCCCAGCACCAGGACACACTGAGCGCTCAAAATCAGAGCTGCATGATCTTTTTTTCACAGGAAGAGGAGTGATATCTGCAGGAGCGCAGAGGAGGTGAAGAGGAGCCATGCTGACCGCTGCCGTTCCCTAAACACGGTCCATGCAACACCGCCGCCACACATAGACAGGAAGGAAACTCTGTGGGGATTTTAATCCCTCCTGGGAGTTTGTTTGCGTGTGTGTATGAGTGTGTGTGCCATCTGTTGCACTGGCATTCTGTGTGTTGGCATTACATTTACTGTACTGGTGTGTGTGTGTGTGTGTGTGTGTGTGTGTGTGTGCGGGTGGTTGTGTCTGTAAAACAACAGCCATTTGGAAGCGTGCTTGTATTTTTCAAGGCTACACTGTGTCAGCTCTGATGTTCTGGGTAAATCAGACTACAGTGGATTTTAATGGATTTTAGCACTTTAGCCCCAACAGATTGCTTTGTCTGAACACACACACACACATACACACACACACCGCAATTGTAGCGCAAATGGAATTCAATCATGCCGACACTAACAAAAGATTTCTGGCATTGCATAAACTTGTGTTGGGGATTAACTAACTAAACATAGTGATTCTATTATATACTTTTAATGTTTTTTTTTATTTTTATAGTTTTATAAGTTATATTTATGGGCTTTTTGTGCCTTTATTTGGAGAGGACAGTAGAGAGCAGACAGGAAAGCATTGGGCAGAGAGAGGGAGGCAGGATTGGCAAAGGACCTCGAGACGAGAATCGAACTCAGGTCGCTGAACGCATTTGCGCCATATGTCGGCGCACTAACCACTAACGGCTATCGGCATTGACACTCTTTAATGTTTTTAAAATAACTGATTTTCTAGTATGTTTTTTTTAGTGGTGTATCCTGACAAAACACTACATCAGCAGTTTTTGTCACAATATATATAAGTGAGCTGAGGCAAAAATCAAACACTCTCCTAGAATGAAATTAGCTTTGGGAAATATGATTCATTTTAGCAAATCGATTCGTTCAGATGGTTAATTTCAATGAACTTGCTCAAAGGCAGATTCATCAATTCATAAACAGGGGTGCACATAAGTGTAGCGCACGCGCAACCAAAATAAAAAACAATGCGCTGGGTAAATAAGTTCAGACCACTCACTTGCATATACCGACATGGTTGACGACTATTGACAACTATAACTAATGCACGATCACTGTTTTAGATCGACTAACTGTAATACGGTAACTCTTTGCAATAAGGTTCATTAGTTAATGTATTAACTAACATGAACTAAACATGAGCAATACATTTGTTACTGCATTATATTCGTTAACTTTAGTTGTTCATTGTTTGTTCATGTTAGTTCACAGTGCATTAACTAATGTTAACAAGATTTTAATAATGTATTAGTAAATGTTGAAATTAATGCTTATACTTACTTCCTGGCAACCTGCCACAATAAAATCTTGCTGATTTTAGGTTTGAAAATTTAGAAAATGCACAAAAAAAAAAAAATAAAAAAAATAAATATTAGCATTGTATTTTTATAGTGTACTATAAAATAATTGTATTTTTATTTAATAATCATTTTTAAAATTTAAAATATAATAGTATTATCACACTTTATTATTTTATTTAAATATTAAATAATAACAAATTTATATCTAAATAAAGTGCAATAATGCTATTATTTATTATTTTATTTTTTATAGTTGTATATTTAATGGGTCAAACTATGTGAAGTGTAAGCACAAACTGAATCTCAAGGTGCTCTCATGAGAACCAGACTAAAAAAAACTTATATGCACCCGTTCATAACCATTTTCACTTGCATTTTATTATTACAAAATATTTTTGTTAAATACTGCAGTCTGAAATGTTTTTATTTATATAAAATTAACAGATGATTAAAGTATTTTTACTATTATAGAAAAAAAGTATTTTTTTCTATCACAAAAACAAAATCACATGCATCTCATGCTCACTGTAAATATACTGCAAATGTGTGAGTGTTTGTGTATGTATATATATGTATATATATGTGTGTATATATATATATATATATATATATATATATATATATATATATATATATATATATATAGACACACACATATATACATACATACACTTCAAATATCTATAGTGCAATAATGTTCAATGTTGTTAGCTACTTTTAGTATCAACTTAATGTAACAACTTTATCAAAAGGGAAAGCTTCACTATAGTTTAGCTACTTTAGCTACAAGCTAGTCATAATTTGCAATCTCAACAATGTCAATAACACACTATGATGTCATTCCTCCAAATCATCTGCCCATTTACATCCCTGTGCAGCTCATTAACCCTCACAGCAGATCTGACCTGCAGCACTATTTTTAAATGCACTGGCGGTCGTTTAAATGAGCAGCAGTGACTGTATACCGGCTGTGAATCGATCGGACACGCTTGTGCGGAGGAAGAGGGATCTGCAGAGTTTGGGAGGGGCTGGCAACCCAGTAATGAGGTGCGAAAAGTAATGTACGACTGCAGTAAAGGCCAGGTGAGGGAAGGGGATGTGATTCTATCGGCTGCTGCTTTGGGGATTGAGGTCCTGTCAAGATTTTTATTCCCCTGCGTCCCGGAGTCGATGAATCATGGAGGGTGTGCTGTCACATACACACTGCCAATTTACGACTTTTGTGAGCTCGGAAAAATGAGAGACTTCCTGAAACTTTATGGATCCGAGTTATGAAGGGTATCAGACCAGGGTGGGCGGTATGACGACGGTATAGACGTATGACGTATGTAAATGCTATACCATTTACAAGATATATTGGTGGAAACAAAAGTAATGTGAAACTACAGAGTGAGACGTGACCAAAACAAAAGTCAAGACGAGGAAGAATGTGCTTTTTTTTAAACCATTTTGAACCATTATAAAAGTTTTACAGGTTTGTTTACTGTGTTTAAAGCAGTTTTTGCACTTTTTTTTTTTGATTATTTGTTCTAAGGAATAATTTTTAATAAAAAAATAAATAAATACTTTTTTTGGAATATTTGTTATAATTATTTTAATAAAATAATTACTAATACAAATAAAAATAAAATAATTACTTTTAAAAATAATTAATACAACAAGAAACAATAACTTTTTATTAAAATAATAATTCTTTTATTTTAATTTTGGTAGATCAAATTTTAAATAAGCAAACTTCATCTCAAATACTTTCTTAATTCACTAAATTAACTGGATTGTTCCAAAATATTTTTTACTTAAGTTATTTCATATATAAATTATGTTTTTGTAAAATTTCCACCAAAAAATAAATAATATATTGTGTTATATACAGTTACATTGACATAAAATTGCTCCGTGATAAGATGTTGGTCCTACCGCCCACCCCTAGTATCAACACACACATTTTGAGAGGTTAAATCTGATGGTTTTGCCTTTAACTGGACTATTATGGCATGCAGCAGACCGTGATCACGAGCTCTCAAGGTTAGATGAATGTACTTTGAGAGGATGTACCGTCGCAGTCCTTATAAAAGCCTTCGTTCTAGATCGTACATCAGATATTTCTTTGAAACTTTACACTCCATTCTCTCTTTAAAGCATTACACAACACTTTCCATCTCAGATACCACACTGGACATCATAAAACACTATGCGAAATCGATTTTAAACTATCAAATTTATCACTACACTGAAGCAAGAATACAATGCTGCGAGTAACAATCGTCCATTAACAGTTCCCTAAAAGCCACAAACTAATCGCATTTGTTCATGAACCCATCCGCAGACGGACAGGCGCTTCCGCTCCGGTGGTCTGAGGAAGGGGAGGATGAGAGGGGGAAAGGATGAGCGAGGTACAGGACGGACGGACAGACAGACAGAAAGAGAGAGAGCGGCAGTGTGTCTTTGGGTTAGGCGTACCGATGGCTAGCTGTGGCAGCGTGCAGCCCAGCCGCTCAGCGATTGCCTGCAGCTCTTTCAGCTTCGCCTGCTGGCGTCGGCCCTCCTCGCTCAAGATCTTGTCCTTCAACCACTGGTAGCCCTGTTAACAACACAGCACACCTGCTCAAAAACAGGGGCCCACGCCTACAGCGGTGCACTGACATACACAACACATAAACACACACGCTCTCGGACACGTAACACCTGTGTGGGCGAGGGCCTGTTTTTAAACATGTGACTCTGTCCGCCCAAAAGCTCAAACGAGCAGAGATGAACTCGCTCAGAGAACTTTAGGGGGTAAAGAGATCTTGTACACGCACACAAACATAAAAAATATAGTATAAATGATTTTGAGGTTTATAATGTATTAAAAATGTTGACATTAACAACTTATTCAGTTGATTAGGTATATATAAAACACATTTCTATAAATTTAAAGTCAACATGAAACATTTGGAACTCACTGAATTTGGTAATGTGGCATTTTTTCAGGTGAAATGAGTGATTTAATATGAATATTAAACACATGAATGAATATTCATAATTGAAATGAACAGCATCTCCGTTTATCCCAAAGGGTTTTTTCGATCTTATCACAATTTGCTATTTTTGTTGTATCTTTATTAGATTAGTGTTTAACCAGCAGTAAATTATGGTGTTAAATGGCTGAATATCTACAATAACCAGCATTGTTATTGTTAACTAAAACTATGTTTTAAAACTAAACTAAAACTATGTAAAAACAGTTTTTACTAAAAATGTTTTTTTTTGTTAAAAAAAATTAAAGCTGAAATAAAATAAAATGTAAATGTGAAAAACTTTTAAAAAAACCTATTATACTTAAAAAAAATAATTAATAAAATAATAAAAAGTTAAAAAATTACAAAGGCACATTACAAAATTCTTCACTGTATAAATTAAATGCATATTAATCCTTCCTTATTGTATCAGACTTTGTTGTGATTAATTTTCTAATTTGTTTTTGTATACATTTTAATATTTTTTATAAGTTTAAATATGTATAAGATCTGCACTCCTCTCCTTTACTAAGGCGGGACTCTTATTTTGAAGGGTCTTCTAGTCTACGGAGTGATACGGGTAATAAAAGGGAGAGTTATTTTGCAGATTTAAAGTTTGCCAGGCATAAGGTCTGTATATATTTCTTTACTGTTATTTGTAATAAGTGTTTTGTGTAATTCAGATATTAAGAAATGTCATTTCAGAGGCAAAGCAAGATATTGATGATAAAATAATAACGAAGAAGTGAAGTAAATGTCTGAAACTAGTAAATTTTGACTTCATGTTGACATTAAAGTACAAACTAATTTGAAATGAATAGCAAAAAGCGAATGTTTGTGCGTGTGCTAGACCAGGATAAATAATCCAGCTTCAGGTCCATCATTAGTAAATATTAATTAACAGTGGAAAAGGACCAGTGTGGTCTCGTGATCTAAACACTCATGGGTCTCCGAATCAAACGGACCCATCACTGTTCAGACCACCAGCACGGTTCTGTTATAGTCAAGTGTCAATCCACATGTACGTTACACAGAGGTAACAAGAAATCAGGAATGATTCACAGTGTGACACAAGACTACAGGAGGAAGATGATGGGTCACAAAAACACCAATGAGCCAAAACATGCGACTACGCCAACATACAGCTCGGGAAATGGGTGCTTTTAGTGTGCACTTGTGTGTGTGGTTTAGTGTGCTTGAAAGAGATGGATACACGGATAAAAACAAGTGCCAATCCTCCTCAGAGTTACCATAGAAACTCATTCACATAAAGAAATATATGTTGAAGATCAGGCGTGTGGATTCATGCCATCAACAACAAACACATCTACAGGAAAACACCCAACTATAGAACCTGGAAGACACGGAACACATCCACATTAGAACACCAAACACAAAGGAATCACATATGAGGTCACTAATGATTCCAGAGGACCAGGAAGAGGAGACAACAGAGAGACTCATGGGATATGTAGTACCTTCAGTGAGGCACGAGAGTATGCCGGCACCCCGCTGTCATATTTCCCTGAGATTATCCCACAGGCCAGCGGAGACCATGTCATCGCACCCACACCTGAGAAGACAGGTCCAAACCGATTGAAACGGTAGTTTTGTAGTGGTCTGTACGCTGTTTCTCTGGGCTTGACAGACAGCACCATCACTCACCGATCTTATGGAAGAGTTCAGGAAGCTGCACCTCCACTTTCTCCCTCTGGAACATGTGATATTCAGACTGTTCGCAGATTGGTGGAATCTGGTTAAACTGTCGGGCCACAGAGTATGCTTCCTAAAAAACATGAGTCAAATGATAAGGTTAGAGTTCTTAAAGTATGAATGCAGTCCTACTCAAAAATGTCAAATTTCAAAAGGGTCATTTAAGAGAAAAATTTATTTTTCTTGTTTTTTTGTAATGAGTCTGAGTGACAAAACTCCTTCCCCAATCCACCTGGATCATTTATTGAAACTAAACTATAAAACAAATTATACGTTTTTAGTCTGAAATGAATGTAATGGGGGAGAAAAAAAATCTTAGAGAAATAATACAAAGACAATAAATAGACGATGTATTTATAGTCTGATTCACGAACAAATGACTCTTATGAGCCAGGTCTCTGAATCTGATTCACAAACAAATCACTTTAATGGGCCAGTTCCTTAAATCTAAGGTCTATAACAGCCGGGACTTGACAAATCATAGACTACACTGGAAATTAATAAAGATTTGAACAATCATTGATGATTTATTAATTCATTAAGAAAATCACTATATCACTAGAATAAAAAAGGAATCATATTCATGTCACTGATCTGTAAAATAGAGTAGCAAATGCTATTTTCTATAAATGCTATTTTTTATATTTTTTCTTTGAATTGCGAGTTTATATCTCACAATTCCGAATTTATATCTCAGAATTCTGACTTTATAACTCACAATTCCGACTTTATAACTCACAATTCCGACATTACAACTCACAATTCCAACTTTATATCTCACAAATCTGACTTTATAACTCATAATTCCGACTTTATAACTCACAATTCTGACATTACAACTCACAATTCCAACTTTATATCTCAGAATTCCAACTTTATATCTCAGAATTCCGACTTTATAACTCACAATTCTGACATTACAACTCACAATTCTGACATTACAACTCACAATTCTGACATTACAACTCACAATTCTGACATTACAACTCACAATTCTGACATTACAACTCACAATTCTGACATTACAACTCACAATTCCAACTTTATATCTCACAAATCTGACTTTATAACTCATAATTCCGACTTTATAACTCACAATTCTGACATTACAACTCACAATTCTGACATTACAACTCACAATTCTGACATTACAACTCACAATTCTGACATTACAACTCACAATTCCAACTTTATATCTCAGAATTCCAACTTTATATCTCAGAATTCCGACTTTATAACTCACAATTCTGACATTACAACTCACAATTCTGACATTACAACTCACAATTCCAACTTTATATCTCAGAATTCCAACTTTATATCTCAGAATTCCGACTTTATAACTCACAATTCTGACATTACAACTCACAATTCTGACATTACAACTCACAATTCCAACTTTATATCTCACAAATCTGACTTTATAACTCATAATTCCGACTTTATAACTCACAATTCCTGACATTATAACTCACAATTCCGACTTTTGAACACACAAGTCCGAATTTTAACTCACAAATCCGACTTTATAACTCACAATTCTGACTTTATAACTCACAATTCCAAATTTATATCTCAGAATTCTGATTTTATAACTCACAATTCCAACTTTATATCTCACAAATCTGACTTTATAACTCATAATTCCAACTTTATAACTCACAATTCTGACATTATAACTCACAATTCAGACTTTTTAACTCAAAAGTCCGACTTTATAACTCACAATTCTGACTTTTTAACTCAAAATTCTGACATTACAACTCACAATTCCAACTTTATATCTCACAGTTCTCACTTTATAACTCACAATTCAGACTTTATAACTCACAAGTTCGAATTTTGACTCATTAGTCCGACTTTATATCTCACAATTCTGACATTATAACTCACAATTCTGACATTATAACTCACAAATCCGACTTTATATCTCACAATTCTGACTTTTCAACTCACAATTGCGAGTTGCAATTATAAGTCACAATTATACCTTTTATAAAAAGTCGCAATTATCCCTTTTTTAGTTTGTATTTAGTGGTGGAAACAAGCTTACATACTAATCACTATTAGCATCCTCTTTTGTGGGAATGTTTTTATAGTAGAGAAATAACTACTTAGAGAGAAACTGCAGTATATAAAACTACAAAAACTGCACGCCTAGGACCAATTATGGGGTGAGGGAACAGAAAACCATTAAACATAACTAGAGTTGACTGACGAGGCGTCACTGAACATGAACAACAGAGCGTCGTTTAACATTCTGTCAATGACTTTCTGTCTGACTCGGTGCGGTGCTGTTTTAGGTCTCTGATCCGCCCTGTATGTAAGTTTAGACAACCTCACTGACAGTACCTATTTAAACAGAAGCATCTTTAGATTCATCAAGTGATTAAAGAGTTCTTGAAAGGCACTTCGGAAGCTAAGCAGTCGGTGGTGATGCTGATTACAGGGGTGTGAGCATCTAAAAGTTTGGAGACTGTGACTCACCATGATTTCCATCGGACTCCAGCGTGACGTGCCCCAGTACATCGCCATTCCCTGATTGATCACATGGGTCATCGCCCGCACCGTTTCTACCAATCAGACGGCAGATTTTCAGAGATTTACCAAACAATACATCATGTCATGGTGCCATTAGAATGTGTCACTTTGGTTGAACGTGTGAAATATAAACAAGAAGAAGAAAAGAAGCTCGATTAATGCAAGGGAGGAGAGTTTAAATGATAAATCGCTTCTGGATTGAGCCTGGAGAATTTTAATCAATATATGTGAGACAAAATAAACAACTCGTGCCACAGGTCAATATGAATCTCGGCTCAAAGAAACAAAGCTGAGGGTTGGGTACCTAATAACCAACACCAGTGATTTCAAAACATCATCTTATGAGCTAAAGAGTCATTTACTGTTCTCGCTTGACTATATGAGATCTGTCTAAAAGTGTGAGAGAGAGAGAAACTGACTACTGAAGTGCTGAGCTCTTTAATGACAAGAACAGCAGATGTCTGCAGACCCCCAAGCTGTTTGTGTTTCAACCATTGAACTGTGTGAACTTTCTAAAGGGCATCTAGGCTAATAAAAGAAGATCAAATAACATCTTTGTCTTGGTTTTTAAAGAGCAGCCACCCCTTCACCTGAAATCATTGGTTTTGATTTAATTCAGGTTGGCGACTTACAAAAGGCCAACAGTGCAAATTGAAAAGATTATCTTACTTGCGTTTTAAAAGTGAGCACCACAAGTAGCATCTAATTGCTTACACTGTTAAAAAAGGGGGTTTTCACACAGAAGAACCATTTTTCCAACCTTTCAGTGAACAGTTTTTAAAAATAATGTTTTGTGGAATGGAAAGGTCTCATGGATGTTAAAGATTCTTGGAACCATTGATGCCAGTAAAAATTTTTTATTTTTAATAGCGTAATCACCTCTTCTCAACAACACACATGATTTGAGGAATCAATTATATCTGGAAACAGAATGGGACGAGTTACAGTAGAACAAATGAACTGAGATTGAGTTGTACCTTCCATGGGTGTGTTGGGGTCTGGTCTGTTTGCAAACACTACATCCACATATTCTAACTGCAATCTCTCCAATGATGCCTTTAAACCTACAGAAGAGTAACTCAAATCAATTCAGCACACAATTAAACCAGTTCAGTCAACTACTGCTCTATAATATGCATGACTTGTCATCCACTTACCTTCTATAATGTGTTTTCTTGACAGTCCTCTCTCTGTCTCTGCTCTAGAAAACAGCAGGATATGTACTGTTAAACAATTATCATTGACGCCATCTTTAGTAAATTATATTGCAAAGACATTACTTGGTTTGATAGTAGAATTGAGGACATAATATTTTATTCAGTGCAAAATATAACACTTTAATTCAAAGATTTAAGTATTGTTTATCAAAACTAAAAGAGATACATTAACCATTTAATCATGATACATAAGTGAAACTCTTGAACTTCAAAGCTTCGAAAGTATTATTTGTTTCATACTAGAGCTGCAGGATTAATCATTAAAAGATCGCAATCTCGATTCAAACACTGAAGCGATTTCATTCCTAAATGACAACCATTCGCCCGTGTTTATCAAACCTTTGAGAAATCACAACGAAACATTTAAATCTGCGCTGGCGATGCCCCAGAGAAAGCAGTTATCATGTGTAGGAAACAGCTTCACAAACAGTCTTTTCAATCACAGTATCGTTATTTCTGTGTTACAAATATTCAAATGATCACAGAAGTATTGGGATAAAAGTTTATAGCTTGGATATAAACACTGATGTCTATGGAAGTGATCATAATAGAGCAAATCACTTTTTGAAAGTAACTTGGTGCTTCACTAGGTGAAGTTTTGCCACTAGGTGGCGACAAGTTAATGTTAAAAAATGTATTTGTCATTGAATCATTCATTCAAGAGATTCGTTCAAAAACGCTGATTCATCTAGTAATGACACAATTGAAGTATTTGAGTGAGTCATTGAATCATTCATTCAAACTGATTTTTGTAAAAATAATTCATTCAAAATTAATTCAACATTTTAAATAGACTGCAGCAATTAACATTTTGTCAGAACCTCTAGTAAATGTGTTTTTTTGTATTCATCTCTGTTTGAAACAAAAAATTGTGATTCTCAATTTATCCAGAATCGTGCAGCTCTATATCATACCATTATTCATTTTATAATAATTATTAAAAATACATACTTTCCACCCCAAAATATTTTGGTTGTAATGACTAAACTGGAGCGTCTGCAAAAAAGAAAAGGAAAATCATTTTAAATTAGGTCACACTTTTTGAAAGGCTTTTAAAAAGTAATTAAGAAGTTGCAAATAATTACAACAGAGTAACAGCTTGCGGTAACCATTTCAATTTCAAAGGAATGCATGTACACACACACACACACACACACACACACGTTTACTTGGTTGTCTAAATGAGGACATACCACAGACACATAACACAGCTGCATAAATAAGAAATGCATATATATATATATATATATATATATATATATATATATATATATATATATATATATATATATATATATATATATATATATATATATATATGTGTGTGTGTGTGTGTGTGTGTGTGTGTGTGTGTATATATATATATATATATATATATATATATATATATATATATATATATATATATATATACATACATACATACATACATACATATATATTATACTGTATATATAAAATTAAATATTAAACAATTAAAATTTTTTTAAATATATTACAATACCTCTTCCCCTAAGGGAACTAAGGGAAGGTCTGTCAGATTTAACTCACTTCCACTCACAAACTATAGCTAAGAAAGCCCACACTAAACACACACAGAGGACAGAAATAAGCTATGTCTCTGCAGAGGTGAGGGTTTGTGTGCCCTGATATTGATGCACACTGACTAGCAGGATGACTAAGGAGCACGATCACACACACACACACACAAATGAGCAGAGCCTTTCCAGCAGAGAGCTCGGTTACGCTTCATCTCATTATGCCTAAACAGTGAGAGTCCACCCTGCTTAAATTAAAACATCTTAACAAGGGCTTCTATTAGCCATGATCGTCCTTTAGCTTGTGTTCCATTACACAAACATATATCAGGACATCAACTGCACAACAAACACACACACAACCGCTCTATAATTCAATATCGAGATGGGACATCTACGGGGCGAGCGGGGCTTTAATAATTTATATTTCTGCCTGTCTTGGGTTGCGGTGGCACAATCTCTGAAGCACTGGACCGAGTTATCAGCACAAGATAAGAGACGGCTGAAGGAAATGAAAAGCTGTATGCTGTTAATGAACATACCTCCATCCTTTCTTCTTTATGATGTTTCCCAGCACCATCTCCGCCCTGCAACAGAAAACCAGATGGTTATCGGACTAATCCGTCATTTTATTGACATCTACAGCCAACAAAAACAGGACACAGAAGGGACATTTCAAAGTGTAGTAAATCACCTCTTTTAAGACAGCAAAATGATACAATACATTCATGTAAATTATAAACCACACTTTAATGCCAAAAGACTATCAATACTTTTTTGGGAAGCATACCAGGTATTTTCATATTCAGGTTGGTTTCTTACTAGGCAACAAGCAATAAAAACTAGAGCTTGGTATTGACACAAACTTCACGATTCCATTTGATTTGATTCAATTCACAAGCTTGCGAGTAAATTTAATTCTGATCTTGATTCAATTCAATTCGATATCGATTCATTTGGATATTTATCAGGTGCAGTACATGTAATTTTTTCTCAAGGAAAAAAACAAAATCCACTGAAACTAATGTTCCTCTCTAGAGTTTATTTTTCTAGCTATCAAGCTATAGATTCCTATGGAAGTTTGTTTCCATCATGAAATAAAAAATTTCTACTTTTTATCTCACAATTATGACTCTCAGAATTGCAAGATATAAACTCATAATTGCGAGTTATCAAGTCAAAATTGCAAGACATAAACTCAATTGTGATTAAAAAGTCAGAATTGCGTGATATAAACAATTGCATGATATAAAGTCAGAATTGTGAGATATAAACTCACAATTCATTCACAATTGGACATTATGGACAGTTTATATCATGCAATTCTGACTTTATAACTCACAATTGTAAGTTTATATTGCAATTCTGAGAAAAAAAATTAGCTTTATTTTTTTTATTTAGTGGCAGAAACAAGCTTCCGTAGATTCCTGATGCAAACAGCTGTATATTAAATATCCAATAAGTTCCATCTGGCTTTGATTGTCACGTCATGCAGCAATTTGCATACAGCTTGAACAGGCAAATTGTTGGAAACATGCTACGATGCTCCTGATTAGGACACGCTGTGAACTTCAGACGGCACATTCATGGATTATTAATAGACTGTCTGACAAGACTTTTCTTAAAACAGCGACATATTATGGCTGGCTTTAAACAATTTCTGACAGTCAGGGTGCTCAACGACTTTTGGTTGCTTTGTAACGCATGCGTTGGTTAAAACTGAGGCTATGCAAGGCTACCGTCTCCAGTAACAGTTGGAGAGAAGGCAAACATTTAAAGCGATAAGGCATGTGAATGAGTAATTAACAAAAGACCTGGGTGATAAAAGCATCTTTAATTCCCTGAAAAGTGTGCCTCCTTTATATTCGCAGACAGGGAGGAGTGTCAGTAACAGCCTGGAGACTAAAAGCTCTCTGGCAGCCATTAGTTGTGCTGAAGGTGCTAATTGGGCCCAATGAGGATACAGTTCGGGCTGTGATTTTCCCGGTGAGTGAGATCTCCCCCAGGCCGTACACTAGTCAATTCAATGAACCGTTGTGCTGTAATTCAGTTGATGCTAACAGACACCACAAATCCCACCCACTGCTTTATAATTAATCTCTCTTAAAATCCTTCTGGAATCTTGTTTTTCCCTTTCAAATGTGCCATTTTATGGGAAGACAGAGAATATAAAAGCACTATTTTATAAAATGAAAGTGAAATGCAGTTAGGGGGAAATGTTTTCATGAGTGAAATACATCGAAAATAAAATAACACAAAATAAATATTAAATGAAAAACTAGAACCAAAAATTAGAAATGTAACTTTGCAACTAATAAAGTTAACAAAACTAAAAATTAAATATTAAATATTTTTTTTAAATATTTCTATTTAAGAAATATTGTAAATTAAAATTAAATAGAAATATTTAAAAAAATAAAAATGGCAAAAGCACACATTTTACCTAAAATTGAAGTGAAAATATATAAAAATAAAAGCTATAAAAATAAATACTACAATAATAAATTCTATAACTATATAAATAATAATAAAATAACATTGCCATCAGGTAGACCAACATCTCTATTTATTTTCTTATGGATGAACAGGTCCAAATGTAAATATAAAATATGCATGTTTCTTTATTGCACACAAGGGATGGTTATTATTGTCAACAAATCCAAAGCAAACCTGCTCACTGTAAATAATCCATTTTATATATGTATGGCTATGTGCATATAAATAAAAAATATATACATTTTATTAAGCAATAAATAAGCAATATTATAAAAAAATATTTGATCACAGAAAAGCTGCGACTGACCATTCAGAATCAAGTATTCCAGAGAGCTGTGTAATAAAGTCTGATAAAATAATCAATCTTACAAAAGATGGATGAACATTGATTCAATGTTTCAAACTAATCCAGGCTTTACACGAAAACAGAAATGTTGAATAGGAAGCTGTTATTCTTTGATTTATTGGTCATTAGCTGAAGAGAGCGGTTCATTAATCCACATGAATGTACGGCCCACCTCTACACCGCACTTTCTAAAAAAAGTCCCAGCTTCAAAAGAGGTTCCCTGAGACAGCAGAAAGCTGAGGATAGCTGAGGATTCATGAGGATATCTGAATATACATGCTAGTTTTAGCATGTCGAGATGGACACAGACGCGTGAGGGGGCGACTCAGCCTGTGTTTTTGTTTGCTTATGTGTGAGGGAGAGAAAGACAGAGAGAGAGGTGACAAAAGCTGATGTGTGCACATGCCAGGGCAGATACACGTGTGTGTGCCAGCACATGTGTGTGTATTTGCGGGTGTAAGCATTTTGGTGACATATTTACGCAGGGCTGTTTGTCCTGTTACGGCACGTGGGTTTAACACACTGCAATGACCGCAGCTGTATGGTAGATGCTGCCAGAGCCGTGTTTATTCCAAACGGATAAATAAAACAGACCTTCCCACTCTCATGTCTTCCCACTCCTCTCACCCCATCAGAGCCACCGACGTTCAGTGATGCCCACGCCCAGCGCTGAGCTAATGACAGAGCACATTACCAACTGCTATCCTCACCTAATTTGCACAGTTTATTTATGAAACATCATGTGTCAGGCAACTTTCCTTGTTTAGAGGAAGGAAAATGTGTTCTATTATGGATTCACAGCACCGTAGGGAATAACAGCTGAGAGTAACTCATCGATTTACATGCGTGTTACTGTCAGGACACAAATCTCTTAAATTGGAAATACACTGTATCTCCGCAGCAGGGTCCAAAATTAAGATAAAAATTACCATCAGATGTTTGCCTAGGATACCTAACTTATAGGGAACATTCTTTGATGAAGCCGCCAAAACTAAAACTTTCACGGCTCGGTTCATGCAGTTAGACGACAAATACAGTCAGTCATAGACGATCCACACTCCAGTCCCAAAGGGTAAATCAGTAATGCAACACTGTTTGCTAACCTCCACAACAGGAAAAAGAGCAGAAGAACAGCAAATATGTGTGAATGACTTGAGCGCTTGAAAACAAAGTCCACTAGGTAGTGCGCACGTGTCGAATGTGTCTTTCTGCACTCGTGGACAAAGGAGAATACTTTGAAAGGTTTGTGCACTCAACTGCGCGAAACATGGAAAATTAAGTATAGGAGGATTGGGCTTAAGCTTTGAATATTTAAATGTAGCAAACTGTAACATTCCTAATGCCAAAGTTTTGTTTTTCATTATTCTAGTTATTTTGTACTTTTATAATACGAGATGCTTTTCAGGTTTGTAGCTCACTGTGACCAAATGCCCTTTGTTTTTTAATCAGCCCTGCAAAAAATATGACCATAGTTTATTCTGTTTACTGCTTAGTGCTTAATACACTAGTGTTGTCACAATACTAAAATTTTGACTTCGATACGATACGCAACTTAAATATCATGATACCGATACTTAAACTATACTACGGCAAAAACCTAAAACAGCAGGAAAAGTAAATAAATTACATATGACAGAACTTCTTTCTTCACCAGTGTGCAGGCTGATAATTCTGGATTTGAGCTTCATTGCCATGAAGTTAGTTACATTTAATATAATTTTTAATGTTTATTATTTTCATGCTCAATAAAATTGTAAATTATTTGCATTTATGCTTTTTTATACATTTTAGGTGTTTTTGACAGTAAGATTGTAAAAATTATATTACTGTAAATAATTGAAGCAATGTTATTAAAGCATAAATTGGTTTAAAATAACTGTATATACCCTTCACATATTTATGTATTTTTAAATTAATTTTATTTTTGCAACCAGATATCACTTATTAAACGTAGACTCAATAGTACACCTCTTTGTGGAGGTCTGCTTGCACGAGTAAAATAAATAAATAACACTCATTTAATGTTTGAGAGCATAAACATAATGCTGGTATCACATTCACTAACCTGTCGCTCTTTAAATTCTTTGTACAAATCGGGATGTTTGACGGCAAGATGCTTTTGACTCCCTTTGCTTGTGTTATTTTGTAACATCTTTTGCAGACCGGCTTAGTGGTGTCCGTGGGCTTGCCCTGGCTGTCGGCAATGTAAGTAAAATCATGCCATATTTTGCTTCGTGCATCTGCTTTCTCAACAATTTGTGGACGGTCTGCAAGAGCACCGTTTTTTTACCGATATATCATGCAACACTATAATACACTAAAGGAGACTATACTGTAACAACTAGGGGACTAAATGCAGCTAGGTGGGACAAACTGTGATTTACACTACTGTCTATTCAAAATAAATGAAAACAAGCCTAACATTGTGGATTTGTTCCTTTGTCTGATAACACTTTAGTTTAGGGTCCAATCTCACTATTAAGTAGTTGCTTATTAGCATGCATATTACTAGGATATTGGCTGTTTATTAGTACTTATAAAGCACATATTAATGCCTTATTCTGCATGACCATAATCTACATCCCATAATCCTGCCCAATACCTAAACTTAACAACTGCCTTACTAACTATTAATTAGCAGTAATTAGAGGTTTATTGAGCCAAAAGTCATAGTTAATAGTTAGGTAATAGTGAGAATTGATCCTAAAATAAAGTGTGGCCATTTTTCCCTTTTGTACTGAAATCGTACTGAACCATGACCCCAAGGATAATCCCATTGTGCTTCATCTTGCTCATAGCTGATAAATCTCACTTCTTTGAAACATTAAGAGATGCTATCATTTCAAGATCCAACTCAGTCTGAAAACTGTGATATTCAGCATATAAATAAATGCACATGACAGTTTAGAGCCCTTCCCTGATCCGGTGGCTTTGTGCTGAGTCTTTATGACAGGTTTAACACAAACTCCTACGCAAGACACAGATGAAGAACACCATTGCCGATGATGCCCTGGGTCAGCTGCCATTTGAATGTTCATTTTCCTTTTGAAATGACCCCTAGTTTTAAAGAAAACTTGAGGAAAGTTCATGCTAAAATAATCAAACAAACTTAGAAAACTGAGATTTGACATTTTCTAAAGAGCAGCACCAGCACCACAATACTAAAGTGTTGTGAATAGTCGCTATGGCATGCCTATGTTGCTAAGGTGTTCCTGATAGTTACTAGGGTGTTGCTAGGATGTACTAAATATGAGCAAACACTACCAATATTTGAAATAAAAATCACACAAAGGTGGTCTGCAAATGTTACGTAACCTTCTTCAAATATTACAATACTTAACAAATATACAAGATGCACAGCACATGGCAATACAGTCTTTAATTTGATGGGGTGAGCTGTGTGTTCATTTTGGCACACTCACTTTCCAGCAGCGTAGACCTCTGCCGTGTCGAACAGATTGATCCCGTTCTCATACGCCAGAATCATCAGCTGCTCTGCCATCTGTCAGAAGGATGGAGGGGAGAGGAGGGAATACAGCATTCAAGGTGTTGCAGTCTATTCTATTATTAAAAGCTGTATTCTGCATTGTGTCAGTCTATAAGTCATCTTTAATATGTACATTTACAGTGTATGCTGGCAATGAAACACTACTGCATGCTAAATGGTGTATACAAGCAGACATGAATTACATCTATCTTTAAATATTTAATATCAAAGCACAATAAAAAATTAATACATCCACCAAACAGTGATTTCATGTTCATTTGAACTGTGTAAATGGTGATTCATGGAAGAATATTATGTAATCCCATTTGTTTTTCTTAGTACAAATATCTATACACTGAAAAACAATCTGAATCTGGCAATTTACAACATGAAGCTGTGCATTTAATAACTTTTTTACTTTATAACTTTCTTGCGCACTTCAATTCAGAGTTTTTTTTGTTTTTTTTTAGACTTAAATTTAAAAAAGTAAATCTAAAACTTTTCATAAGGATCCACAGACACTCTGTTTAAGGGTTAATTTACCCAGAAAAGAAAATGTTTTCTTCATTTTACCAATAATTTTTCTGATTCAAACCCAGTTTTTTTTTCATGATATTTAATTAAAAATATTCAAATGTGTTGTGCTGAAGTTGTGAGACCAATTTTTTGACATCACCAGTATCATACTTGGTGCAAAGTGCCTTGAGGTGCCATGAATGACCACAAGCGTAAATGAGATTTAAGAGCTGATTTTCACTGGAAGTTATTTCAATCTGTTCCTCAAATACTGTATGACTTCAGATGATTTGGAATACAGTGAATGAGTCTTATGGATTACCTTGATGATCCTTTTCAAGGTTTAACAATATAAATGACATTTTGTTCCATGAAATAAGTAAGGAACAATTGACAACGGGCCATTGAATTATTGGAAAATAATGCACATCCAAGGTGGTAATGCGGCCATGACGCGAAGCGTTAAACCTCAGGTGTGCATAATTTTCTAATAGTTGTACGGTCCGGAGTCAATTATTTCACTTATACTACAGTTACCACACCTCAAGACACTGTTCAGATGTTGCAGAGAGAGAGAGAGAGAGAGAAAGAGAAAGCATATTGAATTAGCTTACCTGAGTCTCTCAAAAGTGTTCGGCAACAGAGTCTCTACTAAGAGCGAAACTGTAAGTTTATCTACCTCAAGAACTGCACCGTAATTACCTAGCTGATGAGAAATGTAATGTAGCTTTTAAGTTGCTAAACTATTTTAATGATTAATTAGTCAGAGCAGTGCTAATAACACGTTTATGTGCAAGTGTGTGTCCGTACTGTATGTGTGTGCATTTGAGTGAGAGAGAGAGAGAGAGAGAGAGAGAGAGAAAGAGAGTATGACCTTTCAGGACATAACAAAACATATTTTGTGGCAAAAACAATGACACTAATTTGTGGTTGTGGGTTTTGGTTCTTTTGCTGTTGTAGGCTGTAAGGACCTTTTGAAATAACCGAAATCATTTGGTGAAGTGATATGGAACTGTAATGTGGTCAAAACCTGCCTGGAACTACTTTAGCCGTGCGTTACCCTGAAAATAATTGCACACCTTAAAACGTTCATCAGACAATAAATAAAAATAACAATAATTCAATTAATATTGTTTACAGTTTGGAAATATATGAGGTGAGTAAACGATGACATATTTATGTTCACATCAGGACTCATTATACCTCATCTGTGATCTGTCCTCCAAACGTCACCCATGTTCCTGTGAAGAGATCTAGAATCAGTCACTGCTTTTCACAAGATAAACAAGGTTTAAATGATTATCAGTGATCCACCAATGACACTGAAGAGAAAAGCTTTAAGATGAAGCTACAGATAATATGGATAATCTTTAATGCCCTGCTGGAACAACACTGGCTGGATGGTGCTGTCTTCAGTTGTCTACCACTAATAGCATCTGATAGTTTAAAGAAAAATATCTTGTGAAAATGAAACTACAAAAGCTTGTATTGTTTGTTCCAGGATTCTTTATAATAGGCTTTGATCAAGAAGCCATAAACTCACCTAATCCAAGACATGAGACTCTCAGGCCAGACTTCCCCAAGTTTCTGAAAAAAAAAGAAAGAAATAAAGACAATGATTAATAGGTTTTACCCTGCTTTCTTTATCACTTTGTTCAATCTAGAAGTCAGCGTAAGATCATTGCAGTACTAAATCAGATTGTCAGCTTTAGCCGTTCCAACCTAACTCCTCAACAAAAAAAGCTCTGTTCCGAAACCTAGCGATATGCCCATCAAGGCTGCACTTTAATCCAAAAAAGTTCTGTTCCCAAAGCCAGACTTATGGTGCCTTAGAAGATATCTTTTTTTGTACAAAATTTAAGGGAGCACTTCATGTACAGTGGCATGAAAAAGTATGTGAACCACTTGCAGAATCTGTGAAAATGTGAATAATTTTAATAAAATAAGTGAGATCATACAAAATGCATGTTATTTTTTATTTAGTACTGTCCTGAGTAAGATATTTTACATAAAAGATGTTTCCATTTAGTTCACAGGACAAAACAATAGCTGAATTTATTAAAATAACCCCATTCATAAGTATGTGAACCATTGATTCTCAATACTGTGTGTGGTTTCCTGATGATCTATGACTGTTTTTATGTTTTGTGATGGTTCTTCATGAGTCTCTTGTTTGTCCTGAGCAGTTAAACTGAGCTCTGTTCTTCAGAAAAATCCTCCAGGTCTTGCAGAAATTTCCGTTTTCAAGCATTTTTGCATATTTGAACCCTTTCCAGCAGTGACTGAATGATTTTGAGATCCGTCTTTTCTGGGAACAACTGAGGGACTCAAACACAACTATTAAAAAAGGTTCAAACATTCACTGATGTTCCAGAAGGAAACACGATGCATTAAGAGCTGGGGATGAAAACTTTTGAACAGGATGAAGAGGTCACAATTTTTCTTATTATATTTAAATATCGTTGTTTTTCATTTGGTACTGCCCTTCGGAAGCAACAGAAGATACTTGCATGTTTCCCGGAAGAAACATTAAGTACAATTTACCTTGATATTTAAATTCAAAAGTTTTCACCCCCGGCTCTTAATGCATCGTGTTTCCTTCTGGAGCATCAGTGAATGTTTGAACATTTTTTAATAGTTGAGTTTGAGTCCCTCAATTGTCCTCAGTGTGAAAAGACGGATCTCAAAATCATTCAGTCACTGCTGGAAAGGGTTCAAATATGCAAAAATGCTTGAAAACTGAAATTTCTGCAAGACCTGGAGGATTTTTCTGAAGAACAGAGCTCAGTTTAACTGCTCAGGACAAACAAGAGACTCATGAACAACCTTCACAAACTTTTGAATGGGGCCATTTGAATAAATTCAGCTATTGCTTTGTCTCGTGAACTAACCGCAAACATTTTTTATGTAAAATATCTTACTCAGTACTAAATAAAAAATAGCATGCATTTTGTATGATCTGACTTATTTTATTACAATTATTCACATTTTCACAGATTCTGCAAGTGGTTCACATACTTTTTCATGCCACTGTATGTTTCACAGAGAAAGCATCCCAGAATGCATTGAGATGCATTGAGTGCACAGTGACAAGACAAAAGAAATTATAATAATTATAATTCATATTATTAATATCATTAAATACTTGATTTAAAAAATATAAAAATGTTAATATAAATATATTCAAATGAACTCAGTTCTAATCTAATACAATATTTTACCCAAAATTTGCTACACATTTATTAGCTCAGATATTCACACCATTAGCTTCACAACATGATGAAACTCTATTGGAATCAATTGAGAATCAAGCTTCTTGTATGGTTGAGATGTTGCCCAAGTAGGCTGTAGACAGCAAGGCAGCTCACTAGGTTTTAGAACAGAGCTACTTCTTCATCAAATCAGAAAAGCGCAGAGAAGGATTGAGGTTCCTCAATGGCCTCAGCCTAAGCCCTGTAGACATCACTGGGGCTGCCAGAGAAGCATATGGAGTTTGTAAGTCGTCTTGCTTGGTACATCATGGGAAAATGACACATAGCAGTGCCTAAGGGCAGATTACTGACCCCAGGGGCTTCTGGGAGAGAAGAAGAGTATGGAGCTTATAGGGACAGCAGCTATAATGAAGAGAACTGGCTCACCGGCTCACAGAGCCACATGAGAGAAAGGATTTAAACTTCTGTACCATCCTCTGAAAGAGAGTCCAAACATCTCAGAGCACAGAAGTGCTAGAGGTTTCACACTGCAGGAATTTGGACCCAACTTTCTTTTGTTTACTTTTTTATTTAAGGCTTTATGTTGTTTTAGCTATCCTTAATTTTTTAATTTTCCTGCCAAGAAAACTTATGTGCCAAAAGGAACAGTATTGTGTAAAAAGCCAAAAAGATGGTAAGATGATTATATGATTTGTAAAGGTTCACAATAGAAAAACAAAACAAGAACACATAAAACAATGGATTTGTGCCACAGACTTCTGAAATTAGAAAAACAGTGGAAACACACAAAGCTTTCTCCAGGTTTGTGTGCGTTTGTATTAGGGCTAGGGGATATTTTGAATTTTCAAATTTGAAATGGCCGTTCAACACAGCAATTCAAGTCTCAAGTCTCCACATGGCATTTTAAAAGCTTTGAGTATTTTTTTTTTTTTTTTTTAAATACAAACAAGTAAATATTGCTATGTAATGTTAATTTGATGCATATTAATAAAAATCATTCAATATTCTTCAATATTCATGAAAAATATTTGAGTTTTCTATTTTTTTGTTTTGTTTACTGAAATAAATATATAACTATTTATTGAAAAATTTATTTTGAATGTACTTGGCAACAAATGGCAAACTGAGAGATATAACCCAGCTCTAGTTTGTGGTGTCTGTACTCAAGCATGTACATGAATAAAGAAGTGTAACTGGGATTAGGGATGATATAACAAGCTGTCTGTGTGTGTAGGAGTGCAAGGCATGTGTGTGCGTGTTTCTGTAAGAGTGTGTGGGGTTTTTGTGTGTGTTTGTGTGGGAGTGTCTATGTTGGATTAGAAACATGTAGGTGTCCGGTGGCAGAATGCAATGAAAGACAGACCACAGTGAGCCACACATTGCAATGGATCTGAAAAGTAACCTGCGGACCGGACATTTCTTTTCATAAGATCATATTCATAGAAGCATTTGGTGGGAACTTTATTATGGCTGGCGATAATAAAGTCCAGGTACCTCAATACAAAAGTTGAAATAGAAATGTTTGGTAAATTTTCCTGTAGACATTAGGGAATCTTGAAGTTAATAAGCAAATGTCTTTATCTGCTAGGCATAATTCACTGGGGAAAAAAGAATGAGCATCTGGTCAAATCTAGTTTTGCAATTAACATGGAGCAAAAAAAGTAAAGAGCATGTGGTTAATGAACAATGGTCAGGTCAGTGTCAAAAAGTTAGTAACTTTTTAATTAGACCTTGCGGTGAGACAGATTGTTGTGTTGGCCAGAACATTTGCAACAAGGTTCGGTTATTTCAGCATAAACACCTTGTGTATTATTCTGCCGCAGTATCGCAGTCAGCCAAACTATCTTAAATATGAAGCGTGTCATTTCTGAACCATAAAGTCCTCAGACGGAATTGCAAAAACAACTGCTGCCCCCAAACCTGGTTGAGCCAATGTTGCTGTGAGTTAAGATGCTCTGAGCAATGTCTTTATAGTTGCTTTATAATGTTGCTGTTTGAGCATAAACAACATCCGCAAAGTTACAACGCTCAAAGTTCAATGCAAAGAGAGAGATTTTCTTTTATAGAAATAATTTTTTAAGGACTACAACAAATGGCTGGTAGGGACAACGAGCTTCTTCCTGGTTTGGTGACATCACAAACCCCAATATTTACATAAACCCTGCCCCCGAGAACACACAACAAAGGAGGTGAGGCCATGTTGGGCAAATTTGACAAGCTATAATAAATGATCTGTGGGGTATTTTGAGCTGAAACTTCACAGACACATTCTGGAGAGACCTGAGACTTTACATCATGTGAAAAGGGGCATAATAGGTCCACTTTAAAATAAAACGGACTGGATCAGACACAGTTGTTTTGCTCTCCCTCTCTCCACTCCACAGCTTTCCACATCTACCTTTTCTATAAATCAAATCTGTCATGAGGATTGATCGGTGCTGAAATAAAAGGGATACCTTACAAGACTTAAAGTTTTTGAGCAATATACTTTTTATATGTAACAAAGTGATACATAATAACAGTACTTATTTTTTGTCATTCTACAGTATCGTTCAATACCTAATGGAAACGACAGTTGCTATGGATACCTTCTGAGGTGAACTCGACTTCAATTTGAGAGCATCTATTATGTGAATATGCATTTTGACTAACTTTACTTTACTAAACTTTTGTGCTTTGAAAACGCTGTTGGAACTGACATTGAAAAGTGAAACTTATTTGAATATGCATGTTTTAAGACTTCCCAAACTCCCTATAATTCCCACCCTGTTGAGGTGTTTCAGCCCACACACTTAAAAAAAAAAAAAAAAGCAAGACAAAACAAAAGCTGTTTGGTGTGATTGAGTTGTGCAAAAAAATGAAAACAGGCACATGCCAAAGACATCTTATCTCATCTCAGGCTGCCAAAAATGAGCCTTAAGAGCTGGTTATTCTCATTATACACAGCAATTACCACCCAGTAGGAAACGAACAATATGCCACAGATAAATTCCAAGGCCGTTTATGATTCATTCATTGGTTGTGCCCTTGCTGATAATATGTACAGTGAATAAGATCTGAGATATGGAGATCAGGCGAGGGCTCCTTTCGTGGTTTGATGTTTGTGACATCAAACAAAGTATCCCTAACATGATTAGTATAGATTAAACCGGAACTCTACTGCTGTCTACACCAATAAAAGTATGACTGAAGCAGTGTAACTGTGTCAAGGCAGCTCAAATAATAAGCAGATTCGGTTAAAACAGTGCTGGACTGAAGGTGCAAATAAATCGAAAGACAATCTGGTGTTTTCAGAGCCAGTAAACTCTTGATTGTGCTACCGTGTTACTGTTTCCTTGTTGTCAGTGTTGTGTTGTGTTGAATATTTCACAGGCTGGATCTGAATACTGCATGATGGACAGTGGCCCAGTCACAACTGGACCCAGGTGCTGCGCTGGAGATTGGGTTTGCCAGGAGTCAGCAGAGATCAAGCCAGAGGTCAATAAATGTTACCCTTGTCTTTTAGTCGGGTTAACAATATGCAGAGAACACGGACGGTCAGGTTTGTTTACGAAGCAGTTCAGATGACTTTGGACTCTGTGGGATTGTGACTGCCACAACCTGCTTCAGTCAGCTTCTGAACTCAAAAGATCAGGACATCTCGCTTTAAAAGTAGAATATGATTAGTCAAAACAGTGTAAAAAATATTTAATTTATATAAAGAGTTGTAAAAAAAAAAAAAAAAAAAAAAAGATTATTGCGGTACATTTTACAAGAAAATACTATTTAATTCAATGTGCTACTTGCTATTTCTTTGTAATTATTTGTTAAATTCACTAGCAATTACTGAGTGACAACTGTTTCTACACCAAATTTTTTCCAGCACACATATGTCAGGCATTAAAGGAATAGTTTAACCCAAAAATGTCAATCCTGTTATCATTTACTCACTCTTATGTCTTTCTAAATGGCATATACTCTACAAAATCCAGTTTCAGATAAATGGCATCAAATGCTATTGGTTCCAATCGTCAATGATATGAAACATATTATGCAATTTGTGTTCCATTTTTTAAATAAACACACAAAGATATAGTTTCAAAAGACTTGAAATATAGTGCACAAGTCACATTGCCTAGTTTTTGATGCCAAAGGGTGAATAAATGATGACAAAATGTTCATTTTTAGGTGAACTATTCCTTTAAGGCAAATGCATTTCACATGACCGAATGGTAGCCAACTGGCTCTCAAAAGAAATGAGAGCATTATTTGTAGTAGTGCACAAGCCTTGCTGTAACTGTATGAGTTATTAATGGCAGGCAAAGGCTAAAAGGTCATGAAAGACAGAAGAAACAAGGAATTTTTTAAGGAATTTGCAGAGGGGAATGTGTTGAATTATATGTACACCATTCTTCCATCCGTGCACAATACCCTGATGGCTGCCTCATGTGGATTTGTTCTATGAAATTTGTGTTTATGTAAGAGCAATTCAGACTGTGAGCATGCCTCCTACACCCTGTTCTAAAAGCAGTAGCTCTACCTGAGAACGGCTTCAGCTCTAGTCAGAAAGAAGTTCCATCTCAAATCCCACATCTTTCCCTCTTCTCCACCAACACCACCCCTTTTTCCACAGCCTCCACACACACTTTGTGAATAAGAGTTCACGTTACCATTATCAAGGTTATGAAGCGGCCCACACAGAATCTGCACGTGCACAATTTCACAGAACCCTCCGGAGATCTGCAGAATTGGAACGCCCATCTTTTACAAAGTTCACAAAATTTACATAAACCCTGCCCCCGGACACACGCAACAAAGGGGGTGAGGCCATGTTGAGCTGCTTTAGAGAAGAGGAAGAGTTGTTGTAGTAGAGTGTTGTTGCCATGCCGTCATTTTTCCGCTGGACTGCTTTGTTTAGCTGATCATTGATAGCTTGCAGATGATGCACGTGCTCGTCACTCTTCAGCTCTGCTCACACGGCATGCCTCCAGAAGCTCGGCTGATTTCGGAAAGTCTCGGTACAGACTTTTTGGAGGTATGAAGAATGCACTAATAATCTATAGGTACTCAAGATTAACATGAGATTGGCAGAAACTGTGTGTGATACCCCCCCTTTAACCGGTTAATCTCAGTATCTTCTCACATGCAAAATGACAAACACAGATAACTGAAAGCCAAAATGAAACTGTTTGCAGCCCATTTTACTTCAGTAATGTGAAGTTTTGATTAGTAGCCGTCTGCAACACTGCTGGAACCCACTGGCTGAAACTTACGCACCCTTGGTGACATCAGCTAAAACAATGTTTTTAGCAACATTTTCTTTTGTGCACTAATGAATTGTGTTCAATAAGAAAACCACAAACATGCATCAAAAAAGTAAATAGAGCCAAAAACGGCAAATGTGCTCTATAATCGAATGAATGGATATTCTCTCTCCTAGCACAGCATTCAAATTGTTCATATTTTATTCTCTAAACAGGAGTATTACTTGACAAAAGGTAAACAGCTAAAGGTTTCAAGCCATTTCTAAAAGCAAAAAACATGTAGTCCACCACATCAACACAACAGAAATTAGCTGTGAGATGAATAAAAGCGTTTATTTCTGGTAGAGCCCTGTCGGGATTAATAAATCTATTCCTAGACGCAATGAAAACGACATTCTGCTGCCAGTGAGAATCAACACATTCTTAAAGCACAAACATGCAAGCCTTAATTAAAAGCTATCAGCACTGCACAGAGAGCAGAACATACAGCCATCAATCCTTAGTTCAGAGGCATAAAAAAACGTCCGTTATCAGAGTGAAGGATTACACATACACACTCCTCAAGCCTTATATAGAAATGCACATGTGAGACGTTTATAGCATTTATAGTGGTATTGTGTGGCTTTGTAGAAGCAAAGGCTGCTGTTTGTTCCTCACAAACATTCATCAGGCATTATTTCATGTGGGAGTGAGTCTGAACTGAAGGTAGTATCAGTTATAGTGAAATCCAGAAGTGCAATAAAATCTCTCAACACGCCTACTCTTTAACGCCTTAACACTTTAACACTTACTGCGCTGTCTTATATTTCTCAACACTTTTTCCATCTCAGAACTTCCAATTATGCTTCACACATGCTATTTAAGTGTGTTTGGAGTGTTATACAAGTCATCTTATAAACACTGGAGACATTGAATGTTTCCAGGGAAACCTTTTACATTAAACATACATTAATTATAGTATCACAATCTCATTGTTAGAATTAACTGTTAGAAATTATACAGTTAAGGTCCTTGCACACTGAGTCTGACATTTTCGTATGTGTTTTTTTTGTATTTGTCATCCTAAAAATTCGTCAAGCATAGAAACCTTGAACACAGAGCCCAATGAGTATTAATCTGTTTTGATAAAATTCGCAAAACAATACAAAAAGTATTGAAGCCTTCAGTCTTCAAACAGTGAGAATGATCTCGTTGTCCTCTCTCTTCTTAAAGAGAGAAAAAGGAGGAGGAAATATCGGGTCCATCCAATTCAGAGATTGCGTAGAGAGGAAGGAGAGTTCTACCAGAAAGACTCGGAAAGCAAAGAAGCATTTGAATATGATTTATTAAACAGTTTGTATGTAAATATCAAAGATAAATGATTAAGTTCTTTAGCGTAGGCCCCATCCATAGTACAATCCGGAGGGTAGCAGTTTGCAGATCTTGCCTTAAGATGAAGGCAGGGGCGGAGCCTACCCCCGATGTATGGACAGGAACCGACCTAGTGGTGGTGGAGGAGATAAATGCTGGCGTAGGTATCTGCGAACATAATAGTGGGTGGGAACGGAACTTATATACTCAGGTGACGTGTAATGATTGGCTAGATAATGAGTAATGACGTGCATTAGAATCTTCCGGGTAGAACTCCCGCTAAAAGCTCCCATTTCCACCTTTTTATTAAGGAGCTGCGGGATTATCCCAAGTGATTCAAAGTTTATTTCAGAATGACAGTGGCTCAATTTGATGCTTTGCTAGCAATCAGATTATATTCTATCTCTTTGTATTTCGCACTTTGTTTGTCTGAGAGATGAAGTTCACATGTAGCTCTGAATTGTCAAAACACCTCTCAAAATGCTTGCTACGGATGTGAAAAAGCAGAAAATTTAACCCGATCCAAATTTTTTTTTATGATGGACAAAGGTTTCGGAGGCAGTGTGTAAATGTGATTGACACAACGTGAGGTTTTATTTATTTTTTGACGTGCAAAAATTTCGTACTCAGTGTGCAAGCACCTTTAGACTAAATGACAATGTTTTGTTTGTATGGCCTTCTATGGGATCATAACTATATAGTTGCATTAATTGAAATCAAGCTGCATTAAATCAAAAGAGTACAGAATTTTTATAATGTTAAAAAAGTAAATGACAATTGTAAATTACAGAAATTCTTGAAATCAACCTGCACCCAGTCAGCTAAAACCACTTTTAATAATGTTAATGGCCAAAGAGCCTCCAGATCTTTTCAAAAGCATGATTCATCAGTGCACGTTATTTCAACGAACAGTTTGTCTTTGCAATATTTAAATCAAAAATATAACTTGCTTCACCTTCTTTTCAGCTGATGTCACCAAGGCTGTTTTATTTGTGAAAGCAAATTAGGTTGCGAACACATTTTGTGTTGACTTAAATCCATTTGCACGTTTCATCAAAACAGATTCCTTATGCAGAATATAAATAAATCATCTAAATCATTAATTGAATCCAGACCGGAGGCATTTAATCTGTCTGCACAGCTAAACTGAAGCATCTCCACATAGAGCGAGGATAAGATAAGGCAGTCATGTCAAGCTACTTCAATCTACGATATGGCAGCATTCCCAATTCCACACCCACCGGTACAATGCCTTTGTCTATCCAACGGTGGAGAGAGACCAGAGTAATACTGCACAAGCTGAACTGGGAAAGACGCTGGTTAATTGAAAGCCCCCCTCCACTCTTCTCTCTTTACAATGGCCCTGTCTGCTTCGATTCATCTAGACGGAATGAGATTGTGATTGGAACTGACTAAAGAAAATTACACTAGGTGAGACAAAGGTGCTGGTCTGCCAGACTGAATCCCGAAAAACAGGACTGGAAGGACTTTTATCCCTTTGAGAGTACAGAGTTAAAAGCTAATCATACTGAAACACACATTTATTTTCCCAGGAATGTGGTATGAACATCCTTAACCTGTAGTTCTAGTAGCCAGCAACTTGTTTTGTCTTCGTAGCACAATCATTATATCATTTTTAAAAGTGGTCTGTGATGTAACTTCCTGTGCTAAAGTTTCATATTCTTGAACCTTGAGTGCAATGGCCCACTTCTGCTATCAACTGCTCTAGGGACTTAATATGGCACATCATTGAAACTCACCCTGACAAGAAAGCAGTGAGTCCCGGGCTGTTTCTTCCTCTGGGTATTTGGGCACAGTTCTCAAACACACACATAAACAAACTCACAAAGAAGCTCTAAGACACTGCCCACAGTCTTTCATCACATATACATGTAGTCACAAAGAACACGTTCACAGTAGCGTCTGGCAGGGCTCGATTTGGTCGCTCTGAGTTTCATTAGAGAAGGTGCTCTAGTTTATCCACACAGACACAAATCCTCTGGCAGAAGATCAGATGCTGACCTTGCAGTCAATATGGGGGGCTTCTAAGAGCCGGAAGGATCTTTGACTATTGGCATCGGGGGAATCACTCTATACGATCTCAATCTCAAGACAACAGAAGGTGCTGGAATCAAATACTGCTTGCCTCAGAGAATGCAGAACAATAGAACGAATGCCCGCAGAAGAAGTTACCTCTCACTTAAAGGCATAGTTCACCCAAAAATTAAATGGCGTTATATGATGAACAGATTAAATTTAGGCTTTTATTCACAGCGAAAATAAACAGAAGTTCAACCAAACCTGCTTGACGCGCAAGAATGATCATCATTGGTTCTTGCACATCCAGAAAGCACGATTGAGCTTCCATTTACCACAACTGATTGATGAATGTTTATATGTGAATAAAAGCCTAAATTCAATCTGTTCATCATATAAAGTGATCATGTCTCTTTAGAAAATTTGAACTAAACCACTCAATTCATATGGATTAGTTTTACGATCTCTTTATGACCTTTTTGAAGCGTCAAAGTGGTAGTTGCTTAGCCGTCAATGGAGGTAAAGAAATCACTCAGATTTTATTAAAAATATATTCATTTGTGTTCCGAAGATGAACGAAAGTCTTACAGGTTTGAAACAACTTGAGGGTAAATAATGACAGAATTTTCATTTTTGGGTGAACTATCCCTTTAAATCATTCCAAATCCATATGCTGTACATAGACATTTTAGAAGAATAGTTTATAGTAAGCATTTCCATATAATATATATATATATATATAGAGTGAGAGAGAGGGGGTGGGGGGGTGGGGGGGTAAGGGAGAGATACCTATCAGTGAACTATTAATGAATGAGATCTTGAATTTTAATTGTTCCTCAAAAAAGGTTACTGTATCCCTTCAGAACACCTAGAATACTGTGCAGATGTAAGTCAGATGTACTTCTATGAGATTTTTATTCTATTTATGGTATTTTTTTATTGTTGTGGTCACTATTGTTGTACAGAAAGAGCTGTGCAAACAGCTTCCTTTCTTTATTTTTAATGCGTCCCATAGAAAACAGTCATATTAGTTTGGAACAACAATGTAAATGAAGATTTCTTTAAAATGGGAAGATGAAGCTTCAAGACAGTGACATTGCATGAATTAATTCATGATGAATGCATACATGAATAAATGAAATTAACAAGGTCTAGCTAACTCTCTCGCTCTACAGGAGCGAATATTAAGCCTGACATAAATTGGAGCCTCTGACAACAAAATCGCTTTGCAATCCTGATTTCAAACAGGAAAGAAAGATCACACGCCTCCATTAAGAGCTGTTATAAGAATTTTTATTTTTGCAAATGGATATGACAGCTGAAAGCAATCTGGCAGTTTATCTAGCAGTCATTATGTAAATTAAAAATACTTGCAGGTTTGTTGCTAATGAATGTAGAAAATGTTTATTTCAATTTGATTAGCATTTCATGAAACATAGAAGAATAAATTCTTGGAAATAATGAAAATACAAAAATGTATGCATCAAATTATATAATTAAATTATATAACACTATTGTATATTATGAACGCCTAAGAGAATGATTAGAAGACACATATGTCAGCAGATGTGCAGTAAATCTATGAGGACAAAAAGCTCTGGAAATTTCATGGAAAAGCTGATAGCAGCAATGCAGGAATATGAATCTATTTTGCCAGAGGCTCAACTGTGTTAAAATGAAAACAGTAGCCATTATACTCCAACAGTTAAAGCTGCATTGGCAGAATGATTTGAAGAGTAATAGTCAAATTGATTCGGCTGATTTCATTGTATGCAATCAAAGCACTTTGTTGAAATATGTACAGGCACCAGCATATGGCAATTACTACGCTACTGAACCTGATAGGACCATTCAGCATTTTCTTTTAAAGAATATTCTGTTAAAATGATGCAAATGGTATTATTTTTCCTACCTATATTTCATGCCAGTTCTTATGCTCTGGTCACTTGAAGAGGGCACGCTCTGGACCGACAGCTGCCCAAGGCTCCTGGCCACCATGGCCACAGCTTTGAACTTGCTTCGGGTACCAGTGCTCGGACTGTTAGCGTTTTGTCGATTGAGCCTGTCATCCGTGCTACGGCTCATGGACCGGTGGTCCGTGCAAACAAATGACACCTGCATCCTGTCTCAGAGGATGCACGGTTATCACAGAAAAAAATTCAATGAAAGAGAGCAGACTCAATAGAGAATAAATAGAGAAGTCAGATCCAGATCCTCTGGAGAGCAAACTAAAAAGTTTCTCAGTCCTACTGAACTGTGCAATGTGTTTGACTCCTGCTCAGAGACCTCACTAAGAGGAGGCGAATAACAGGAAGGCTGATCCAACTGATGCCTGACTTGCTCAACTAGACTGGCAAAGACCTGATAAAGCAGTCTTCAGCGATGCCCGCGAATCCCATTTCATTGCTTCCCCGACCGGCACATGAACTTCACAGCTCGATTATCAAACTGGCCGCTGCTCAAGACCACCTGCACGGCTCCCATGTCACATATAGTCTCACGTAAAAGAAGCTTTAATGGAGTACAATCTCCACAGTCCTAGTCTTAATTTCCTTTTTCAGGTTCACGTTTTTTCTTTGCATTCGAATCCTTGTTTCAGCCCTGATCAAAGGCAGTGCATATCCAAACACAGTAGCTGATTTCTCTGTAATCTTAGCTCAGTGCTTCAGATCACTTGGCAGTGGCAGCACACATAAAGCAAAAAATTAATGCATCAATGGATAAGATGTCTTCTCGTGTCTCCCCCTGTGAGCACTGTATCTGTCAGCTACTGAGATACCTAGCATGCATTGGTGCTCCTCCTCCTCCTCAGCCGAGATTAAACTTACAAGTGCATTCAGACACAAAGAGGCAGAGCGTGAGTGAACGAGTACGAGAGGATGGGAGGAGCAAACGGGGAGCTGAAAGAGAGTACAGAAACACAGAATGTTACAGAAAGAAAGAGAGAAAGTGGGAGGGTTTGCACTAAACTGATCATTTTTGTTCATATTATTACTAATATTTGCTCTCCTTTCAACATTATTTTAATTTGTATTTCTTATTTTTGCTTTTTAATTGAACGCAGCTAAGCTGCAAATGCTTTGCAACAGAAGTTTTTCTTCCAAAATAAAAATCCCATTAATTTTCTCCACACATTTACCGATGACGTACACCAGGGCCTTAACCACCATATAATTTGGTAGTTGTTTGCACCAACAAGTCCCCCCTAATAATTTGAAATGGCCAAATTACAGATTTTTAGGCTGGTCTGCCTTAGTGGTCTAATAGCGCTCGTCAACGTCAAAATGGTGGCCAATAAGATCACAGAACGCGGGATTACTATTCACTGAAGACGAGTGTTAATTTCAATGCAACACTTTTAGTTTTCACAGTAAAAGAGAGCATGTGTGGTAAGTATCTAAACATTTAATATTTGACAATTGTTTTATGATGGATGTCTAACAACCCTCACAGTAACACACAGAGATGCAAACTACTCAGCTTCATGAAATTTCTTTATTTTGAATTGAAAATATGCTATCATTAAATGTCATTAATAATCGAATATGACAAGACATTAGACATAAAAAAAATATTTTAAATAAAATATTATTTGCAAAGAGTTTAAATGGACTACTTCACAACTACAGACTATAGTTAGACCTAGAACTTATTTTATTGTTATTATTTCTTCTTTATTCCCTTGAATCCCTTTAATTTTATTTCTTTAAATAATAATAAAATATTCATATATTTTTAAATGTCTATGATGTCAAAGCTGAATTTTCAGCATCATTACCTTCAATAAAAAACCCTTACTGATTTCAAACTTTTGAAGTGTATACAGCTTTCAAGTATCCGATGATGTTAAGCGATGAAATAGTTTTGGTAGTTTTCGACCATAGTTTTTGACCAAAGTCAATGTGATTATTCATTCATTCATTCATTCACTTTATTTATAAAGCACTTTACAACTGCACCTGTAGACCAAAGTGCTGTATAATCAAGAAACACTTCATTAAAACAACACACATCTTACTAAAACAACAAAGACTAGCCCACCCTCTCAAAGGCTAAAGACAAGAAGAAGCTTTTGATTTCAACTTTAAAAGCATTTAAAGATGAGACCTCTCAAAGTTCCTGAGGAAGACTATTCCAGAGCCTCACACCCACAACAGCAAAGGCCTGATCCCACTTTAAATTTGAATGAGTATGAGGGACAGTAAGCAATAACTTATTATTGGATCTTAGAAACCTAGGTGCTTGACGAGAAGCAATGAGCTCAGACACGTAAGCAAGGGCCATCCCATGCACTGCTTTAAAAACATACAACAGAATTTTATATTTTATCCTGTAGTTCACAAGTCACTTGAGAGAAGCCAAAATAGGAGAGATATGATGACTTTTCTTAGCACCCACTAGCAGCTTAGCCGCTGCATTCTGAACTAACTGGAAACGTGAAATAGTGGTCTGGCAGGACTCCACATACAACACAATGCAATAGTTTAGACGAGACAAAACAAAGGCATTAATAACCTTATCTAAGTCTTTTCTTGACAGAAAAGGCTTTAGTTGAGCAATAGACCTAATCTGGAAAAAACAACTCTTAACCACAGCATTAATCTGCTTGTCAAATTTCAGCTCTGGGTCAAACACAACACCCAAGTTCCTTATTTGGTCATGGCAGTAATCGGACCATGCACCCAAATACGTGGACATATCTAAGCATCCTCTGGCAGGACCAAAAAACAATCTCCATTTTACTCTGGTTCAATTGAAGCAACCGCTAAATCATTATAGTGATTACAACAACAACGTTTAATTGCAGCAGTTTCTGTAAAGAATAACAATTACCGAAGAGAGATCCATCAATCAGAGAAGTCGATGAAACTAAATCAGAGCAAAAGAGCTCAGAAGTGAGCAGCCATTCCCATAAAGCATTGCAAATTATGTACTCAAGTGACTCTGTATGAATACAATACATTTCCAATATAAGGTATTTTATGCTTATGAGTTACTTTAATTATAGTCAGCTGTTTCATACAATTCTGTTGATTTCTTTGATCAATTATGGAATGAGTAGTTTATTGCTTCATAAAAGATGTTAAATATACAGTATTGTACCTTTGTTTTTTGCTGAGTTTCAAGCACCTTGATTGTGAAATATATTGGAGATGGATGGTTTGACTCAAGGCTTAGAGGTTTTTATTTAACAATGTATTCAAACACCTTTGGTGAGAATGAATAGCAAAAATACTTACAAAGCTACCTGTAGTCAGTGGTTACTATCATATAAATATAAATGTAAATATAAATACATATAAATGTATTTTTTGACATGTCAATCAACCTCACTACGTAAATTAAAATTTAGAAAGACAACAATAAGACAGAATATTGAAAGCAAGAATGGGAGGTTTATTTGCACAGCTTGCAGCTGAGGCCACCGTAGCGGCTCGTGTGTTATTAGGTGTCCACTCGGACTTCAAGCTATTGACAATTAACAAGAGAATAAAGGAGCACAGTGCTAGTGAAGGCAAAAACAATTTCGCCCTGTGCACGGCAGGATCTTTCATACATGCATGCAGTGCAGGCATGTGTAAAATATTCATTATGCAACTTGATCTGTCTGAATGTGTATCAAAGCCAGGGGAAGCTGGAGCACATTACAGTGCAACCAAATCATTATAGTTCACCTGCCTGCCTTCCTGTCAGACAATGGCTAACATATTCCCCTGTGTGCATCTAAACTATTACCTTCAATTCACGACAGCTGTCTTAACCCTTTAAAATGTGGGGGGAAATGTAATGCATCTCAAGTTTTGAAAACGTGGCTTTGTCCTATTATCCAATTATGTCAGTATCAGCAGAGTATGTGATGTGGTAAAGACAGGAAGCACACAGCAGCAACCAATTAGCTGTGTTATGGAAATCAATGTGAACAGGAACGACATGATGGGATGCTGGAAAATAATATTGGCAGAGCAAGGAAATTTAGTGGTAATTGTGAGTGGGCACAGGACTGGATAAAGTGCATGCCAATAGTGCACTCTTTCACAAAACAGAAAACATTGTGTTTCACTTTTTTTCTGTTTTGATGGCCTAATGCCATGAATTGTTTATCACCATATGGGATAGTTTACCCAAAAATAAAAAATCTGTCATTTACCCTTCATGTTGTTTTAGATATATAGAACACAAAGTTATTCTGAAGGATGATTTGCTCATTCAGTGAAAGTCAATGGGGTCCAACAACATTAAACACCACTGACTTTCCTTGTATGGCCGACAGTAAGATGTTAAAGATGACTGTCTTAAAATCTTACTTTATCGTAAGTTTATTCAAGAAGCCTAATTAATTTTCCATTGAGGTTAAAAGTTGGTTGAAAAAGCACAGATATTTTGCTTAGAAAACCATTGGTATGCTTTTGATTTAAAGGGATAGTTATCCCAAAATAAAAAATTATTTCATCATTTACTTACCGTCATGTCGCACCAAACTATATGACTTGCTTTCTTCTGCATGTGGAGCATAAAAGAAGATATTTTGAGAAATGCCTTTTGTCCATACAATGGAAATCAATGGGCTCCAATAATGATTGGTTCCCAATGGAAAAAATGCATACTGGTTTGGAATGACATGAAGGTGAGTAAACAATGACAGAATTGTCATGTTTGGGTGAACTATGTCTTTAATAATTTGACCAAACCATGTAATGTTGCAGATCCTAATAACATACTTCCTTATTCAGCCAATTTTACTAGCCGTTTGGCGAATGTTCATTTTGGACCTTGATGCTTACCCTTAGGCCATTTGCATTATCATTAATTACATAGATATGCAAATGTCGGTAGACAGTTGTGTCTCCATCAGTAGACCACCAAACTGTCCATCTTTGTGTGCTACAACCATTCCAGACTCTTAACAGAAATGGAAAGGGAAAAAATGGCTAATGCAAACATCTAGATTGGTTAGGAGTCGTCTTCTTAAATATTGTTCTGTATCCATGGCTTTTTTCGTCTCCAGCTAAACGGTGATGGATTGGGGCGAGCTGGCAGTGGGAGGCTCACATGCCACACTGGTTTAAACTCAGGCGGCAATTTTGTCACCCGAACGCAACCCTGAACGATGGAGAACTCGTCAAGTGGAGCGAGAGGCTTTGTCAGCTCCTCTTACTATCAAACAGCAGGGTTACCAAACTTTGTGCATGTGCTTGTGGAGACAAATGCATCGTACAGAGTGATTTCTTAATGTAAACTTAATATACCATTTATTTAAAAGACCTGATGATTTAAAAAGTGCCTTACATCCAGAATACACACATGTGACCGTGTTGGTAAGCCGATGCCGGGATCTGCCACGCTTCGGCACATCAGGAGCTGTGACACAATATGACACAAAGCATATCAGGCCGAACAAACCCAAGGGCCTGGTTTACTCATATTGTTTATCGGCACGTACAGTATCAAAGTGAAACCCACACCACTGTCACACAACCCTCCGCAGATGAGCAGAGCCATCTGGGAAGCGGCTCGCTTTAAGTACTTGTATTTTGACCTGTGTGTGTGGGTTCTAGTTGCCAAGTAACGAACGATTCATAACCATCATGCCTCAGTAAGCACATCGATTCATCGGGCTGGCTGATATTGGTTCATGATTTGGTAAAATGTGATAATGGGAGATCAATGAAAGCCTGTGGCGTGCATGACGCCAATGAAATGACGCAGAGAGCTTGATCAATACAAGATGGAAATGATGTATAGTGCCATTTTGCTGATTTAGAAAACTATAAGTCTTCTTCCCACACTGACTGGTCACAGTCCTTGTGAATTTGAGAAGGCGGATGTGCAATCTCTATAGCAACTGAAGTTTTCATCCACACAATGTCCAAGGATGACTTTCTGGGCCAGATTGAATGGATATTCTCAAACTAGGTGTGTGAAAAGACCATAACTCTGAAATACAACAATGGTCCTGCTGCAAGGTTAGCTTGTTTTCCAGAATAAATATTTTAACATCCTTAAAACAAGATACATTTATTGAGACAATGAGTATCATGCAGTACGTCATGTTTAACGGATGTTTGATATGATATTTTAACTAGAAATCAAGACATTAATATTGATTAAGAAAAGTATTTTGTTGCAGTATGTCATTCAGCGTGGGTGGTATGACCAAAATATTAGTACAAGTAAATATGTAACTGTGTATGCATTTCTGTTCAAAAGTTAGGTCAGTAAGATTTTTTATTTTTTAATAAATTAACACTTTAATAGAAAAGACACATTAAATTGATCAAAAGTTCATTTAGAATGTTACAAAAGATTTCTATTTCAAATAAATGCTGTTCTTTTGAACTTTCTATTTATCAAATAATCCTGAAAAAATTGCATTACTGTTTCCACATTATAATGCAGCACAAAATATTAAATATTAAGCAGCACAACTGTTTTTTCAACATTGATAATAATAAGAAATGTTTCTTGAGCAGCAAATCAGAATGATTTCTGAAGGATCATGTGACACTGAAGACTGAAGTAATGAAAATTCAGCTTTCATCACAGGAATAAATTACATTTTAAAATATATTCAGAATATAGACCGTTGTTTTAAATTCTTAAAATATTTTACATTACTGTTTTTACTGTAATTTTAATCAAATAATTTCTGCAGACTTTCAAAAACATTTCAAAACACATCAAAAACTCCAAACTTTTAAATGGCAGTACATTTTAAAAAGTTATTTTTGCAGTAAATTCTATGAAAAATGGCTTGCAAATCTCATTATATAAATGATATGTAACATGTATATATGTATATATAACACTCACATTAAAAATAAAGGACTAAAAACAGTAAAACTATATATATTGTAGTTCTGACTCTAGATTTTGGAAGGGTGAATGTACCATCCAGTTCAACTGCCAATCAATCCTTTCTATATTACCCCTGCACAGTAAAAACCAAGACATCAAACGTGCAATTAATTTTGTGAAGATTAGCAGGTACAATATATGTGCTGCTTCCAAGGAAGGAATCAAAACAGCAACCAATAATGACATTGAAGATTTTTCATAGTCACTGATGGTTAAACAGTCTCCTGTGGAACGCCGAATGGCACAAAACAAATTGCTTTCTGATTAGGGCTGAGCCAAAACAGCTGAGCAAAAAAGAAATATGAGGAAAAATGACAAAGCCCATTAAAAATGTGCATTTTGAAATCAAAGATCTATGTGTCATTTTGTCGACCCTGGCAGTAACGGGATGTTTTGGTGTGACACTGGAATATTGCATCAGGGAATACTTCAATATCCAACAAACACTTGATTCTCCGGAGAGACCTGGAGATGGAGGCTTGCCAGTTGTTGGCAAGCAATACCACATATCAAAACACACTAACGAACACACATGCTGACACTTGTGAACTGAAAACGCCATTATGCAAATCATGCAAATCATGCTTAACTAACAGCTGCTACACGCACAGCTGTGCTACACACTCCTGTGATGAGAGAATGCATAAAAGCAGCTTATCTGTGCTGAGAAAGACCAGGGCTCAAAATAAGGATAGCAACCAGTGCGTTTCAGAGCTTCAGCCCAGTTGACAGAACAGCATCACAGATGCAGACCATGTAAACCTGAACATTTGGATTTCTGTTATTATTGAACATTGTTGCTATGAATTCTGCTGATGTCAATATGTTACCATGGTAAAGTTATCTAGCAGCTAAAAGATAAAAGCTTTATCTAAATTTCAAGAATGACTTGTAATAGCCTTCTGGGTTAGAACGAGTATTATTTTATAATTTTTCCAGCAAAGGTGAATTTACAGATTAGTTAAATTATTAAACTGTATAATCTGCAGATATTTTTGCTAAGAAAAAAAATTGTATACATTAATATTTATAAATTTAGGCCTATTTAAATACATTTTGAATGTATTATGTATGTATATGTATATATGTATATATATATATATATATATATATATATATATATATATATATATATATATATATATATATACACACATAGTAAAAACAAAGTAAAAATCGTTAGTGTTGCATCCTGGAGAGAAGAACGACATTCAACTAAATACATTTTATATGCATTAAGTTTACTGATAAACAGATCACTGGATTAGGGCCAGGGAATATTACATGGTTGGAAGACCATTAAGCTGTGGACTAAGCTACAAAATAAAAAGATTACATATAGAGCCTTTTACTTTTCAACCACATGAATATCTAATTCCTAGTGGAGTCTATTTCATGCAAACACTGCTTAACAGAGAGGTACATCATTTAAATCAGACTCTCTAATCAAACAGTGATATAACAGCGTCACTGAAAAACTTTTGACATAAATATAGCTGTCCATTGACTTCTTGGATGCATGATATAAAAGGCACTGATGCTAAAGATCAGAAGGTTTTTCCTCAACCAAATGCTTTTTGTATTACACACCCCACCTCCCTTCACAAACTCATGTCAGTAGGGACAGACTGCAGCTCAGGTCAGGTCAGACCGGGACACAGTAACATGACAACTGTCACTTCAGATTCACTTCCATGTGTCTGCTTCACCCAAGAAAAACACCTGGATTCCTGAACATATGCATCTGCTACTGTCATGAGCTCAGATAACCCTATACATCATTCAAGGTTTTCTAAAAATAACCAGGTGTTTTTATAGACAATATAGGCAGTTATAACTAAGGTGATGACAGTGACATTTACACAACATACAATGGTTTTACACCACTACTAATTTTGCAGCATGTACTGTGCACAGTGTACATGCACATTTTCTGTATGCAAAGAATACCTGGATGACCTACTACTTATGTTATGAAGCAACGAGAATATTTTTTTGTGCACCAATAAAAAACAAAATAACGACTTTATTCATGTGATAGGCGATTGCTTTATTGAAGCTTCAAAGCTTTACAAATCTTTTGTTTCAAATCAGTGGTTCAGAGTGTGTCAAACTGCCAAAGTCACATGATTTCAGTAAACAAGACTTCATTATGTCATAAGTGTTTCGAAAATTTCGAAATTGCAATGGTTCACATGACTTTGGCAGTACTGATACACACTCCAAAAACAAGGATTCGAAACAAAAGATTCGCCCCTCACTAGATGTTGTTGAATAAATTCGTTATTTAGCTTTTTTGGCGCACAAAAAGTATTCTCGTCGCTTCATAACATTAAAGGGTTAGTTCACCTAAAAATGAAAATTCTTTCATTTATTACTTATCCTCATGCCATTCCACAACTGTAAGACCTTCGTTAATCTTCAGTACATTAATGGATCTTAACAGAGGAAATGTCATTGCTGGCTATGCAGGTCTCACTGAGCAATCGGATTTTATCAAAAATATCTTATTTTCTTAGTATTATTGATATACTGCTATAGATTTTATTTTTTATATTTGCTGTTTTCATTTTAGTTGAAATTTATGTAATTTTGCTGTGTTTCAGTCATTTTTTAATATGTCTATATAGTTTTTGGTTTTATTTATAGTTTATAATAACCCTACAAGTAATACAAGCATATTACTACTACGCTACACAGTTTACTGCCTACTTTTGTTTTAAAATAGTATGCAAAATACTACCCAAATACAACAATAATCTTCTGAAACTGCACTATGCTACAATGTTGTCAGATGTGACATTCAGATTCCTAGTTTACATAACAAAAAGTCTTTCCTGGTTACAGAAAAGCCCTCCTTCCTTTTCTCTCTTTATCATTCTCCCTTCACTTTGGTAAAATTGCAAACTCCATCTCAGCAGCTTCTCGCTTTAATTAAGAACTCAACTCCAGCTTATCCTAAAAATCTCCTGTGCTTCCTCAAACACTGTGCTGACAACACAATATCCTGCATGAAAGAGACTGTTATGGTTATTATTGCTTGGTGAAAATCACATCCTAAGAAGCTCATATTCAGAGTGATCAAGATGATACGACTCCCAACCCACACGGTGAAGATTAACGGGGATATTTACAACCTCACATAAGAAACTACAGCGACAAGCATTAACATCTGCAAATTAAGTGTCATTTTCACAGGTGGCCCATAATGGCTTGCTGACAGACCTGATCCATCATTATTAAACCCACTGACATTGTTAGACCGACATGTCCAGGAAGTATATGATGATTGAAAGATGGCGATGTGGGGCTGCCTCACCTGCACAACACTATTTATGTTCCTCTGGAGAGGCAAGGTTTCACTATTTTGCCGGAAGGCTTCACTTAATCACACAAAAACACACTCTATCACCTGACAGGCGGAGCCTGACAGCAGCCAGCAGAATCCTGCCCACATAACTGGACTCTTCAACTCTAAAACTGATGCAAAAATCTGTGCTCAGCAAAAACTTCCTGAAAATCACACACACACACACACACATATAAAGAGGTCTCGAACTTTTATTATTTTTAAATGGAGAATTGAGCGCTTTGCGAATCAATTGTTTTTGTGTCTTGTAACAAGTCACAGAGGGATCACCACAGCGAGAATGCTGCGAAGAGACAATCAGTGCTCAATCTCAAAATACACTAAAGCACGCATGAGGAAAATGAGAGATCAGAGGTATAGTTAGACTGAATTCCCTCTGGGTTTGTTAGGGAACGCTTAGCCACTGAAACAGCGTTACAACATCGGGCTCGTTTTATTCAGTGCAATAGTTTCTATCTTAATATCTGAAAACATTAAATCTCAGGGATGGAAATCACTACAAGCGTTACTATCACCCATACACAAAGTTAAGGATCTGAAGAAACGTGTTAAAGGATCTGAAGACACGTGTTAAAGGGATAGTTTACATAAAAATAAAACATTTTGAAGAATGTTTTTGTTCATTGACTTGTATGGACATAAAAAATACAATGAGACATTTTTCAAAATATATTTTGTGCTCCACAGAATAGAGAAAGGAATGGCAGAATTTGTATTTTTCGGTGAACTATTCCTTTAGGGTACATTTACACGACAACGATGTACTAAAAACGGAAACGTTTTATCTTTGTTTTAAAATCCCTGTATTTACAAACTAAAAAACTCACTGATAATAAAAACTGTAAACAATGAAGATGTCAGTGGTTGTTGTTCTTTTTTTTCAGAAAATAGAAAGACCTAGATTAACCCTCAGGGGTCTGAGGATTTTTGGGGCCCTGGAGAAGTTTTGACATGCCCTGACATTTGTGTTTTTTTCAGTTGTTCATAAACACATTAATGACACAAGTGTCATTACACTGTATTCAACACAAACTAGGCTACAATAATATGTGAAGAACATGTATGTACATGTTTGTGTTTTTGAAGGAATAACGTTTATGCGTGGTTATTGAAAAAACGAAAAAACTTAAGTCACTGAAATAAAGCCAAAAAATATATATTAAATCTGTGTTCACAAGACTTCTGGGTATTGGAGGTTGTAGACTAGAACTTCAAAATGAGGTAAAACATTATGCTGCCTGCTTGTTCATATAAAACAATAGAGAGATTTAAATTTTCTAAAACATCTTTGGTCAAGAAACACAGTATGCGTGGAGGCGTGAATCATCATGAATAATGGGTCATTTACACCTGAGAAGACAAAAGAATCACATAAAGAGCTCTAATGACCTGCATAAATAATGAGCTCTTTCAGACAGGTAAGCTGTGAAAAAACCCTCTGTGATCATGATTCAAAGCTCATCATGGTGTAAATCAAACATACAGAAAAAACAGCAATACTGTTAAATGTTATTACAATTTAAAATAATGGTATTCTATTATATTCTTTAAAATATAATGTATTTCTGTGATGCAAAGCGTCTGAAAGACTTCTGAGGACATAATATGACCACCAAAGTGCCAGGTTTCTCCAGGTTTCCCTAAAAGTACAAACCTACTGTAAGTTAGTTTGGATAAGAAAGCATCTGCTGAACGAAGAATACTGTAACGTATATCACATAAATGATAAGAATATGAGCAATCTATCAGTCTCTCTGGGCTCTGATGTGCTCTTCAGTGGAACTCAAAACCTGTCTACTGATGTTTCCCTCGATAAGCAAGATGTCAGGTTATCTCAGGATCATAACAGTGATGAAAGATCTGGGGGAAGCCCTCTTACGTAATGCTGCCATATTCATGCGGACCAAGAAAGTGATTTGAAGAGCCCTGATGCAGACTGCGTGTGTAGAAGCTGTGTTATTTCTCTCAGTAAGAACTTCTGCTGCTGATCTAATGGTGTCTTGAGAGGCAGAAAAACAAAAAGGAAGTAAACTGTTTTAAGAAATATCTTTGCTGGCCACTCTGTATCATTTATATTGTCAATTAATATTATAATTTTAAAAACTTATCTATTTGAATATATTTTAAAATTAGGGATGCATGATATATTGGCATCAGCCGATATATGTTCATTTTTAATGTTATGGTTATCGACCCTTCAGTTTACCGGTGATCATCTGTAGCTTCAGCGCAAGCAGCTCAAACAGAAATGCACAACATTAATAACTATGATTGACTGTCATATACATAGCATTATAATAAGAAGTTTAAGTTTAGTTGCTGTGTTTCAGAGCGTTGTTTCAGGAAGAGCACATCAACACTTTTGCATTTGCGTAATTTTGTCCAGATAAAAGTTGTAATATGTTTATATTGCATGAATATCTGATTAATCTCAAATAGGATGCAGCTAATTAACCCACAAAGTGCTTCAGTTTTCCAGAGTACATTCAGCTTCAGCACACGCAGCTCAAACAGCAATGCTGTTATTTGAAACAGTAATATTTTTTTTCAAAAACATTATTAATAATAACCAGCAGTTTTATTTTTCTTATATTATTTTCATCAATAATATGGTTTAACTTCCTTTGGGTCGGCAGTCACACCGGTGATACCACCGCGTTTTTTTTTTCTTACCAGTGTGAAAGAGACTCAAAATACTCCATCAATGTTGCACATACAATTAAGTGCTATACACCATTTTAATCTGTTGAATATCTTCTTTTATTTGTGTACACTCAGAGTAAAAACAAAACGTTGTGCTTTTTGTAAAATAAAGAAAACTAACATGATGCGTGATCTCTCGTCTCCCTCTGGACGAAGTCCAATCTGATAGTTCTCAGAAAATGAACTGTTGTGAATACTAATCACAATTTTTTTTTTTATTGTCTTGAAAAGTGTTTATCTGGATGTTATAGCAATATCTGGCCTCTGTTAGTTCCTGGATTGTCACATGACCTGTTCTTCTTTATATTAATTTGTGGACTAAAGGTGTACAGACCCTCCGGCTGCAAGTATGAATTGAAAACACAGTATCCAGCGCTCATAGTGATGACAATAAATACTGAATAAATATTACTCCCCTGTATAGAAAATTGACATAAACATGAGAATCCATCAATATTTCTCCAAATGTGCATGCTTTTAAGCTAAAAGCCTATATGAAATGCCAAATGCCACACTGAAAGAGCTCATTATTTATGCAGGTCATTAGAGCTCTTTATGCGATTCTTTTGTCTTCTCAGGTGAGAATCAAAAAGCACAAAAGTCAGGGCATGTCAAAACTTCTCCAGGCCCCAAAAATCTTCAGACCCCTGAGGTTTAAAGGATTAGTTTACTTTTAAATGAAAATTAGCCCAAACTTTACTCACCCTCAAGCCATCCTAGGTGTATATTACTTTCTTTTTTCTGATGAACACGATCGAAAGATATTTTAATAAATATCCTGATGCATCCAAGCTTTACAATGGCAGTGAACGGGATCAATGAGTATGAAGCATCCATCATAGACGTACTCCACGTAAAAAAAAAAAAAAATCCATATTTAACAAGTTATGAAGTAAAATATCTAGCTTCCACCAGAATGCCTTCCGTATTCAAGTTACGAAGTGCAAACTGGCGTCACGTCAGTTACACTATTTCCATAAGTTGAATTGGGAAGGCATAGGACATAGTGTAAGTGTTTTGAACTGCAAGAGTTTTACACTTTCGTTGCATATATAATACAGAAGGCGGTCTGGCGGAAGCTAAATATTTTACTTCATAACATGTTAAATTTTTTATTTTTTCCCACAAATGCATCGTTTCGCTTCATAAGACCTTTATTAACCCCCCGGAGCTGTGTGCAGTATGTTTATGATGGATGGATGTGGATGGAGACACTTTCTTCAGCTCATACTTGTTGATCCTCATTCACTGCCATTATAAAGCTCGGATGCGTTAGGATATTTATTAATATTTCTCCGACTGTGAAAGTAAAGCTTGAAAGCAAAGCTTGGGCTAATTTTCATTTGAAAGTGAACTAATCCTTTAATCAAAGTCATTTCATTATTGTCTGTGCAGAAGCTATTCCATTTTATTGGCCATAGAAGTATACAATTTATTTTAAGGAATCTTACACTGGTTCAAACAAGATTGCTGTACTGTATATGTTTGATTTATGTTGAAGTGCTTGGGACATGGTTTTTAACGGCGAGCCTTTTGTTTTTGTAATCAGGCTTATATAAAATATATCAACATTTGGATTTAGATTTAGATTTATCAGTTATCGGTTATACGCTTCCAAATCGGTTTCAAAGAATTATCGGTATCGGCCAAAAGTTTCATTTCGGTGCATCCCTATTTAAAATGCAATTTACTCCTGAATTTTCAGCATCATTACTCCAGTCTTCAGTGTCACATGATCCTTCAGAAATTTATGATCAATGTTGAAAACAGTTTCCACAAAAATATTAAGCAGCAGGATACTTTAATGACTGAAAAATGGTCTTTAACGTCACTTTTGATCACTAATGCATCCTTGCTAAATAAAAGCATTAACTTATTCTTTATAATAATAATAATAATAATAATAAAAAAAAATCTTACTGACCCCAAACTTTTATACTTTCATACTTGCAAAAAGTGATTTAACCATGTATATGCCAAGAGTCAAACATACACAAATGCCATCTTTCGTGATAAACCATTATAGTGCAAGATGGGAAATCAGTGTAACACAATCTCTCTCATTTATATTTCATGAAGAGAGTCTCCACAAAATAGAAGATCTGGCAGTTATTGCGCTTAACACTGAAATCTAAAGAAAACTGAGAAAACAGCCCTTAACTACTGAAAACAGTAGCTTTCTCTCCTTAAGCAATGTTTAGAAGAAAAACAAACAAATGGAGCCATTTACACTGAGAGAAGAAAGCTACACTAATGAGGTGCACGGAATAAGGCACAATGCAGTACTCATCAATTCCAGTTCGATTATTTTGCTAGCTCAGATAATACAGATTCATTAATTTCTCAGTACGACTAAAAACAGCTTGTGTGCATAATGATCAATAAAGCTACTAACAACCATCACAAACTGCAAACACAGCATTTTTGACTAATGTCCACAAAACAACTGCAGAACAACACAATTATATAAACCTACACACATGTGGTCCTCGCACAACTGTTCCCAAACCTGATTTGGAGTCAGGTTGTCAATCCTGTACACACACCACCACCTGCTGGCTGACAAGGGAAATGCACAACACATCACAAACACTATTTTGAACTGATAGCATTTCACACAGTTGATAAACTACATGCTGTTCCAGTAAGCCATTAACATCCCTGGCATTACAGGACTACTTAAAGAGCATGTCATGGATTGATTTACTTAATTTCTCAAAACAATATGTCAATAATCAATTGTTTTTTTTAATTCTATTCATCACACTGAGAAATTTGACCTGCTCTCCTTCAGACGTCATACTAGCATCACATGACATCCATCAACGTCATGAACTGATGGATGGGAGAAAGCTGATCTTTGTCTAAGAGTGTGACATCATGTCTTCACAGAACTGGATCTCCACCTAGTGTTCAAAGCTGGTAATAACAATCATCCAATGCTACAGTGCTGTCAAATCAAGGCTCACTTAGTTTGTAAATGATTTCAGATGGTCATTACTTGGGCTCATAATGGAAGAGTGAATGACTAGGAAACCATTAAGCACTCACCACAAGATTGTATCTGGCTATGTCCAGTTATTCACTACAGTCAGTGTATAACTGAACTCATAAAATACCAATATGTGCATATGAATGGTGTTGTGTTGCACAAATTGGATCACGTTGCAATATTGAAATTTCAATTAGATATATTATTCATTTAGTGAAGGAAACAGCAGCACCAGTGAGATGGCAAAAGAACAGGTTTTGGCTAAGCTAGGTAAATTAAATGTCCTGTGATACTCTCTTTCCAGTGCAAAGGTGACTACTATAAATGGTTAAACAGATGCAACAAAGAAAAGATCAATTACAATTCAGCATGCAAAATTACAATAGCGTTATTGCTATTCTAGTAATGCAACATTCTAGTAATGCAAGTGAAAACTGCTCATCTAAAATGGTCTTAAAAAAAAAAATCAAGATAATGTACATTTTTAAATGAAGATTTAAAAGAATAAGGAGTATGAGGAAATTCTAAATAATCGCTCTTGCAAGCACTGTAAACATACAATGAATGTCTGAGAAGGAAAGTGGAGTTTGAAATGCAACAGCTGATGGTTGGTGGTTTTTAGCAGGTGTAAGGAAATCGCTTTTTGTGGGTCAAACGTAATTCTACTGAGTGCTGTGCTGACGGATACATGTCAAGGAGAGGAGAGTGTGCTCTACATATCACCTTAAACAGTCAGGTTATACACCTTCAACACCAACACCATGACTTGTAGGACACAATAAAGATACAATTTGAAAATTAAGATACAATTAATCTCTTTTAATTGACAAAATTAAGTAGAAATTGTGAATTTCAACATGCATATTACAGGCATGTGATCAGCTAAATACAAAAAAAAAGAAAGAAGGAAAACCTTATATCATGATATGAGTCATTTTATTTCATGATTATCTATCGATCTATCTATCTATCTATAGTGATATAGTATATATCACAATATAGTTATTATTGCTTTAAATAAGGTTTTTATGTTTTCAATATCACAAAAAACTACTAGCTCAAGTATTAAAAAACTTGCAAGCTTACAATAGACAAGTAAACAGTGATAAGAAACTAATTACAAGCATATAGGAAAACAAACTACAATAGAACAAAGAGAAATTAAATATAACTAGCTTAAAAACTTCACGCACTAGAAATATGAAATAGGCCTACAACATAAATTGTATTAAGTAATCAAATGTATAAAAAAAAAACACTGCATAGTCTTCACTGTGTAAATTAAACACATTTAATCTTAATAAAGTTACAAAAGTGATTCAGTCAAGACATTTTCTCTCTTTTGTTGTTTGATTTACATTAATGACAAATGGCAGCAGGTTTATTAGGCCGCTGTCACTTTAAGACCGAATGCACAGAACCAATATACTCGTGTGTTTTCTTTCTCAACTGTTTATGTTCACTGAAAACATAAATGGCTGTGTTTACGAGGATACAAGGCATTTTGTGTAGTTTGTTTGTTTAAGGCCATGTCCACACTAATACGTTTTTGCCTCTTTTTCTCTCCATTTAGGCCTTCTATCCACACTGAGATAGCGTTTTTGTCAAGGAAAACTGAGCATTTTGAAAACGCTCACCTAAGTGGATGAATATGAAAATTGTAGTGTGGAAAATCGCAGTAAACAGTAAATCGCCCATGCCTAGCACTAAGCCATATCACATTGTCACAACCATGCATTGTCAAAAATCATAAAAAAGATACTGGGCAACTGGCAAGTAACACCGTTTCAATGCCAATTTTAACTTGCATATGGCGCTTTGAAACCTGTCTAACATGCTAAGGATGTCCCGCATATGGTGCAGCAGCTCGTGCATCGCCGTCAGAAGCAATCCATGCATGAAATTAATGTATTAGAAAACTTAACATTTTGCAATTTATTATACTTATATATAAGATGTCTAATTTAAGGCAAGTGAAATAAATAAAGCAGATGCATGGGATGCTAACCCTAACCCTACTGTCAAACTTAAGTGTGCTGCAATCAAAGGCCAATCTTGTGCACACTGATAAGAGATCTGCCCGTGTTAACCTAGTAAGTACTAATGTTACACAAGTACCATATTGTCTGGCTGAAGGAGATACACAGTAAGGGATGAGAGGCATTCTCTTTCACAGCTTCAGTGTCTATCTATCCATCCATCCTTGAATTAGTGATGAGTGTGATTGGAAATGCATGTTTCTGCCTGATCCGGATGCATCTTGTATTGAAGAACAAGGAAACATAGATACTCCCCCTCTGTTAGTGACAACAGGGCATCTAATAAAATCATTTAAATCTTTCTAAGAGAGTAAAGCGTAAATGCTGACAAAACCATTTAGCCACTAGTGTTGGGCAATACTCATCCATTGTCCTATCATCATCATCAGTGAGATTTCCAAAACATTATCTTTTTTTTTTTTTTTTTTTTTTTTTTTTTTTGGGTGGCAGGTTGTTGGTTTAATTTAAAGTAAGTTACGTGGTTGCCTTAAAATTTTGAGTTCATTGAAATTAAATTTGAGTTAATACAATGAAGGTGATTGATTTAATCAACAGAAACTCAAAATATTATGTGATCATTACTTATTTATTTAATAATTCATTTAATTATACTTTTATCATAAGAAATGATGCATGCAAAATGGTGATGTTGGTGATGAAGAAAAATGTCACGTTGCAATAATGGATTTATTTCAATTTTAAACCATGAAGGCAGTAGATATCGTAAAAAGGAACGCGCAAGAGTTATGCTGGTGAATAAGTCTCAAACCTACATAAAGTGAAAGTAAAAACTGACAAAGTGCTAAGAGATGACGAGAAATTAATCTCCTTCAACATATGCTGATAATGGTATATAACTCTTAAATTTAATGGGGGAAAAAAAAAATCAGAAGATAAGTATTTTGTGTAAACAAGTTGTTTTTGAAAGTCGGTGTTGTCAGAAATAAAGCAATTATGCGTTATGAAATTATAGCGTGGCAAATTCATTTTAATATTAATTTAATAATAATAGCAGCAGCATAATAATAAGAATAATAATTTGGAAATGCCAAATCCTCTTGATAGCTGATGCTTCTGATGATATCTCTGGTTATCGTCGATACACAATATCATTGTCCATCAGCACAACCCTAACAGCCACTGCATTTCAGCCAAAAAGATGCTGGCCTTGGAGGTGCAATAAAGATAATTGTGATTTTTATCAATGGCACTAATTTTCATCATGAGTAGGTGCTCTGTGATCCATTGTTTTTAATATGATGGGACAATCACCATATGCCTTGTAATGCGAGCCCTGCTCTCAGAACTGACACCAGCTCAGTTGTTAACGGTCGGCTGAGCGAGCGTTACAGTAAAGCACAATAGACACGCTGACCGAATGCTGTCCCTGATACACAACACCAGACAGCTAAACACCAGCACATGAAAACACTATCCATTGCATAACAACTCAACATATCATGCCAAAAGCACTTTTCTTTTTACTTCAAACAGGTCTGTTTCTGCCTGATACACCCATGCATGCGGCAGCATCACTTGTCAATGATTCTGCACGAGTAAAAACTCAAAACACTAAAGTTTTTCTGCAACAGGGAGCTGACACAGATCCATACAAATTTCCTAACCCGGAGCAAGGATGCTGAGAATCCATCAATCCCGTAATATGGAAGACAATCTTGCCACATGCTGAGATGCTGCTCTCCCTGGGAACTTTTTCCTCCACCTTGCCTCAGAGATTGATATGCCCTTCCCTCATTGTTGGGCAAATATGCCAGCGACCTAGTTGATGAAAATAAACCCTGGCTGCTTGCATGGAGATGAGCAAATGGACCACAGTCACAGTGCTGCAGAGTTCTGCATTGGACATAATGTTGAAAGTTTTAATTTGGATGTTGAAGTATTAGGCAGTATGGCCAAAATCTACACAGTAACTATAAACAAAATCTACAGGTAACAATTGACCTTATTTTTCAGGTAAGAGCGGGCGCTGCCATTTGTAAATTTAATGTGTCTGGCTTCCAGTGTCGTTCACTTTACATGTACAAAACAGCTTGTTATGCTGCTTGATATTGCAAACTGGCCTTTCTTACCATATTATTTTAATGTATAGTCTTAATTATAAACATGCTGGTGACACTTTGATATTCTTCTTGTTTTTTCCCCTATAGCAGCTAATAAATCGGAAGTCTTGCACATTACTTCCGCTTTGAAAAATAACAGATATAATTTTAGAAATTCAAAAACCTTTATTAGAAACAAAAAAGGAATACATTAGAAATATGTTTCCGAGCCATTTTGAAGTCAGAAAATCGCAAATATACCTGTGACCACACATACATTAATAAATTAGATGGAAACACTGAAAAAAAAACTCGGCCACTAACTGAAATAAAATAAGTTTGTTGAAGTACTAGAATTACTAAAACAAAAATAAGTTAAACTAAAATAAGCTAGTTAAGCTAAATAAACAGTAATGCATTATAAATATTTTCCAAGCCATTTTAAGTCTGTTGGATGCTTGTGAATATACCTGTGACCACACATATATACTGCACCAAGTTACAATGTTGCTGGGCAACCATAAACAGCCTACAGTTTACCATGTTTACACCGGACACAAGCGGCACAACTTCCTGAAACTAAATCGCTCCCACCAAGTGCTCGTGGATGCTTTTTGGTTGTTATTCCTCCAAACTCTTGAATCTCTTGTTAACACGAGGTACAAAGCTTTTGACAAGTTTACATTTAAGCAAAAGATTAAAATTAAAGCGTACCAACAAAGCGAACCAGAAATATAGCCCAATACTCACTTAGATATGAAACTACGCTGTCCGAATGACCACAAAACCAAAGTCCAATGGATGCAACCGCTTGCGTTGCTTCTTTCTTACCTGTACTTCATGCCCGTCTGGTACGATACACATTCCTCCAGTGCCAGGCCATTCATCTTGAGAAAGTCTTCCATGTTCTTGATCTGGGCAGCGACCCTTTGCTCCCTGAGCCGCTGGAGTTCGGCTTGGTCCGTCTGCCTCGGTGGCTGGTTCAGACCTTGGTCCGAGTGGTAGCGGCTAATGCCGCTCCGTATACTCTCGCTGTAGGACATGGACAGCATCTTGCCTCCGCTGCTGCAACTGCTGCTCTTACGCACGCCGCTCGCCCCCGCCGGTTTGGGGATCTGCAGGTTTTCGGAGGGGAGAGTGGATTTCCGGCGACCAACGGTCCCCCCCGCATACCCGCCCGCAAACATGATTGCGCCCCGTCCCCCACCACCCCGCTCTCACACACTTTTCACGGACGCTCTCGCACCTGTCTGATTCTGGCTCGAGTTATACACACTCATGCACACACACCAAGCATAAGCAGGCTTGGGAAACTGGGACCAGGACTGAGCCGAGAGCTGGGTTGAGGCATCTCCTTAAATAGCACAGGTGAGGAGGGAACAAAACAGGTCTGTGCTATCAGTGGCGGAGAACTCTGGCCATGCGTCTTGTAATCAGAGACGGTCCCGCCTCTTTCCTGACCGATACAATGGCACAGGACCAAGACTCAGGTGGGTTCAGGCAGGTGCTATGAGCCTCAGGTAAGAAGAAACACCAGAGGGCATACAAGACACACACACTAGGCACATGCAAGAAACCCATCAGTCTAGACTGCACATGCAATGTACAGACATGCATTGCAGGTCGTCTGGGAGGGAAGTGACACCATTTATGTGTATCCAAGGAAAAGGTGCTACACTTAAAACCTGTTAAATTGCCAGGATTCTGGCATTTCTGTTATTCTACATCAGATAAGATCAATCATTCAAAGCAAACAGCTAAAGAAAAAAATCCTGTTGATCAATCCAAAAGGGTTTTGAGCTTTTGGGGATGTCTGTTTCAATTTACACCGACAGCATTTTGAGGCATTACACGCAACACCAAATTGCATAAAGTTAAGAATTTTATGCGAATTAGTAAACAGAAATTACCAATAAGAGTAAAGACAGTGAAGCTTATGTGATCCATTAACTGATACAGTGTTGTTATTGTTAACTAAAACTAAAACTATTACATTTTTTTTTATTGAAATAAAATAAAATAAAATATAAATATAAATATTAGATGAAAAACTTAAAGGGTTAGTTCACCCAAAAATGAAAATTCAGTTATTAATTACTCCCCCTCATGTCATTCCACAGACGTTCATCTTCAGAACACAAATTAAGATATTTTTGATAAAATCCGATGGCTCAGTGAGGCCTCCATTTACAGCAAGATCATTTCCTTTTTCAATGCCCAGAAAGGTACAGTTCATTTGAGTACAGTGGTTCAACCTTAATATTATAAATAATAGTTTTTTTTTGGCACACAAAAAGTAAAAAGCAACTTTATTCAACAATATCTAGTGATGGGCGATTACAAAACACTGCTTCATGAATCTTCAAAGCTTTATGAATCTTTTGTTTCGAATCAGTGGTTTAGGAGTACGTATCAAACTGCCAAAGTCACATGAACTATTAAAATTCTGAAACACTTATGACGTAACGAAGCCTCGTTTACTGAAATCACATGATTTTTATGCTCCGAACCACTGATTTGAAAAAAAAAAGATTTGTAAATCTTTGAAGCTTCATGAAGCAGTGTTTTGAAATCGCCCATCACTAGATATTGTTAAATAAAGTCATTATTTAGTTTTTTTTTTTTTGGTGCACAAAAAGTATTCTTGTTGCTTCATAACATTAAGGTTGAACCACTGTAGTCACATGAACTGTTTTAAATATGTCTTTATCACCCTTTCTGGCCATTGAAAAAGGAAATAATCTTGCTGGCAATGCAGTCCTCACTGGGCCATTGGATTTTATCAAAAATATCATAATTTGTGTTCTGAAGATGAACAAAGGTCTTACGGGTGTGGAACGACATGAGGGCGAGTAATTAATGACTGAATTTTCATTTTTGGGTGAACTAACCCTTTAAACTTAAATGAACTTTAGAAATATTGCCTTGGCAACTAACTAAAATAAAATAAGTAGGGCTGTCAAATTTATTTATTTTTTTAAAAGTTCTTTCTATTTAATGGATTAAAAATATTTAGTACAAGCACAGTCTTAAATGAGTTAAATAAAGTCTTAAATGAACATAAAGAGTTGTGAGAAAATGGGATGCGTGTCAGATCCGAGTCATGTGCGGCAGGTCTTAAAGTGACAGCAGCCTAATAAACTTGCTACAATCTGTCATAAAAGTTAATCAAACAACAAAAGCAAAAGAGAAAATTACTCACTGCTCTTGACTAAATAACTTTTATAGCTTTAATAAGGATTAATCTACATTTAATTTATAATTTATGCAGTGAAGACTGTGAAGTGTTTGACAATTTCTGTATATTTCCTACATGTTAGATCAAATATTTAAAATATATTGTCTATGTTGTTTTTACACTAATTCAATCGCAATTAATCACACCTAACATTAAAGCTTTTCATATTTTTTTAATCACAGAAAAAATGTGTGATTAATTAGTTAATTTTTTTAATCGTTTGACAGCACTAAAAAAAAATTAAGTTTAGGTAATAAATTGAATAAAACTACCATAAAAATACATTTAAACCAAATAGAAATGAAAATGACAACAAAATTACTAAAACAACTAACTAAAAATATAAAAATAAAAGCTAATTTAAAATATTTATAAAAATAATAATAGAAAAAAAAAAAAAAAAACTGATACAGATACTGCAGTCAAGTACTAACACCTGCTAGCAGTCAAAAGTACAGACACTAGGCAAAACCCAGAGATTTAATTGCTGTCAGTGTGAACACAACTTGAGCTGGGATAGGAGAAAGCCATTTAATGCAAAAAAAAGAAAAAAAATTAATACATACAAAAACCATAATAAATAAATAATGTTAATGCATTAACACATTACATTTCAAATATAAAACTAATGCATAATGTAATATAAAGTATATGTATGAGTCAGACCTCTGCACAACAAAACTGTCTGCACAACAAAACTTGCTAACATCTCCATAGTACACTGTTGCAAGAGGTTCTTTATCATAAGCCTGTATTGATCCTATGAATCTTGACTGAATGATGTACAGTACTGCAAAAACCACTTAACTACTGCAGAGTACTGGTCCTCCATATACAAAGAGCTTCACTCAAACAAAAAAAAAAACATCCTCTGAGCTAAAAGTCTACATCTAAAAAGTACAACTATTGCATTTACAACTTGTGCTGCAACAAAAACAGGTGTAGCCATTTGAAGCATAATGCAAAATAATGTAAGGGATGAAAATTAAAGGGGTATACCCATGCAGTCCCTGTTATTACACAGGCCATTGTGCAGAATAACGCCTTAAACCAGACTGACACATGCACACAGGTGGGCAGTCGCACCAGAGACACAATCAGCGCAAAAACTTACCCGGGGTCTTGGAGATCGGCTCATGAACAAGGCTTATGAATGTCAATCTGCCCTTATAAACTCAGCTGCTAGCAATCCAGCGATCCACCCAAACTGGGAGTGTCTTACATGCCAGCATCTAAACCAATTAGTGAAGAAGAGAGCATCGCCCTCATCCTCCAACCCCCCATCCCGCCTTCAACTCCAGCCATCTCCCCTCCCAGCTCGACTCCATGAAGGAAATCCATTTATGTCATTCGAGGGGGGAGCAATTTGTTTCTGCTAACCACAGCAAATAATATCTGGTCTAAATTATTCACAGAAGCTTTTGCACTAAAAGCTTTTGATTGTTGTTCCACATGAGATAATAGATAAAGGCGTTTTAGTGCACTAATAACGCCTGTGTGAGCTTGTGGATCTTCAAAAAAACACAGACACAGCCGTATCAGTGTCTAAACCAAAATCAACACATTTTAGCAAAAATAAATATGCCAACTAAGCATAAATATTAGGGATGCTCTGATCTATCAACATCGGCAGATAATCACATTCTATGGCTCAATCAGTAGTCACTAAATTTGGCCGATATCATGAACCGAAACCAATTTGATGACGTCAAATTTCACTGCAGTCACCTGTCATGCTCTAAAGAAATATCGCATGGAGGAACACTGGCTGAAAGGAATTAATACAACAAACCTTATTCGCTGCCTCTGTCATCTGCTCTCAGTGTCAATCTGGCAGCTCCTCCACACACACACTTGTATATGTGACCAGTCACAGAAAGTAGGGACACAAGTCGGTTCTGGGGCATTTTGAGTTATTCACAGATTCTGAAAGTGTAGTCTCCATCCTTTCCAACGATGTGTAACACATGGAAATCTGATAATATTTGGAGAAGTTGTGGCCATTTGAAGGTAGGCACTCAAGAAAGCTCTATAGGGAGAAAGACGCCTCTAAAGTTGCAGTTCTCACCTGTTCTCACCTGCTGGGAGTGACAATAGGGCTCATTTACATCTCATTTATATAAGCCATACCCCCTGTAAAGCTGCATGGACCGCATACTATTAATAATAAAGGACACTAACTGAACTAACAGAGGCCAGAGATCGATAACTATGGCTATTCAAAACAATAAATACACGATTGAGACGATGAATGCATGTATTGACTGAATTTGCGTCTGAATAGCGCTGGCTCCGTGGGCGTGGCCACATTAGTGGATAAAGAGCTGAATCACGGATTTCTGACATGGCTCTCTTTTCATAGAGATTACATAAACACAGAAGGTTTGTTTTTGATTTGACTTGCACGATTTAAAACCTGACATTTTTTAGACATAAGTGTAATTTTTATGTGATTAGTATTCACTAAGTTACAGTTCATTTTCTGAGAACTATCAGATTGGACTTCGTTCAGAGGGAGACGAGAGATCACGCATCATGTTAGTTTTCTTTATTTTACAAAAAGCACAACATTTTGTATTTACACAAATTAAAGAAGACATTCTATAGTTTCAATTGATATATTACTTATGTCTCTATGACAAAAATGACAGAGTAGGCCTATTTTAAGTCTGTTTTGCTGCAATGTGAAAAAAATCCTGCAAAATGCGCCGGCGCGTTACCCGACTCCAGAGAGGTAATGTCTTATTATGCCGCTTTCATCGTCGCTCAGACGTCTTCAGAATCAGTGAGCGCTTGTTCATAAGCATCCGGCTTGTCGAAGAAGTACTTCAAAACATTTTCGGTGTAACGGCCACGGTTCTTCATTGAATTTTGATATCAGCTAGAGCTGGCCAGAGCGCTGCATAATAAGTAGCCACGCTTCCCAGTATGCAAATACACACAGACAATAACACGCCCCTACTGTGTGCTAGAAAAACAAGCCGATTTCAATCTCAAAATGTACGCTTTTAAATATACCAATACTGCTATCTCAAACATGGAAAGGCTTCTTCATGATCTCAACTAACAGATTCTGCAAAAAAACGAAAATCACCAATTTTGAAAAAAAAAAAAAAATGCTTCTTTCTCATTTTGCTCGAGAGTTGTGCTGCCGATTTGTGTCCCTGGTTTCCGTGACGGGTCACATATGTGGTTTATGGGAAGTGTCCTCATAAACCATGTTTACATTGTAATACCCATGTCATTATACACGTTAGGGCTGGGCGATATGGCTGAAAACTGTATCACGATATCAGTGCTTCATATCAGTCGATATCGATAATTATTGATATTTTTTATGACCCATTTAAAATAAGGACCAGGAGAAAAATATATTACATTTAAACATTTTTATTTTAAACTTAACCTTCCTCTGATCATAATCCCCTCAGTTATTACAGTTTTTCTCAGTCGCTTTGGTACATTTCTCAGATCAGAATTAAAATTCTCAAAACTACCTGTTCAATTCTCACATCATTGTGTCACTTGTGCACATCAAAAAGGCAGTTTCTCATTTCTTTGAACAAGTTGCAAATGCTTTGGTACATTCATGCAAATGATTATGTACAATTCTCTGTTGTTTCCTACATTATCAGTTGCTTATGTCATGTTGATCAAAATGTATTATATTGGGTCTCTGTTGAATAGTCTCACCCCCCACAACATTTAGGCACAAGCTCATAGCATAAGTCTTTAAAAGCAAAATGGTTGAACAAGTTATCATAATATGTCAAGCATATTTCTATACTTTCTATATTTCCATTAGACTTTTTTCTAAATCTGTCCTGAATTGGTAAATTGCTTCCAGGTGAATCTTGACGACATGACATGACTCAATAACGACATGACTCAATGACATGTTCTGTCAATAAAAGTACAAACAGTAAGAGAGTAAATTTGAATCTTTTCCAGTCTCTTGCAATTACACTCACACATACCCTAAGATGTAACTTATAATTGACAATAATTGTCATCAAAACTTTAGCCATAGTTTCCATCAGAACGTCCCTCCAGGGTAAACGGTTATATTGAGAACATGACTAAACAATTTGACTTATCCGTACACAATGACACAAGGACTTGTCATTCTGATGGCACTGACATGTTCATTGACACAGATATTTACTTTTGAGAGATGAACTAAGGATTTTGAGTAAGAGAGTGGCTTTTGCAGGTTATCCATGGTGTTTTGCTATTTGTACAAATTGTTTTGAGAAATGTACTTACTGTTTTGCAAATTGTGAGTTTGATTCGAGAAATGTACCAAAGCGACTGAGAAAAACTGTAAGACAGAAATATCAACAACCATGGAAAACTCAAATAATTAAAATAACATAAGTCTAAAGTAGGGTGACCACCCTTCCCACATTTTGCAGGACAGTCCCAAAATTAGGAGCTTTGCCTCGCAAGACTTAAGTAGTGTCCCGCATTTCATTTATGTCTGTAATTTGTTTTCATCCCTGAAATTACAATACCACAGTAATAAATATAATAAAAACTGTGAGCATTTAAAAATCAATTTGTGCAGCCGTCATATTCTAGCTGTGAAAATAACCAACCAGCGCAATCATAGAGAGCGGTTTTCCCTCTGATGACAACTGAGTGGACAGCGCAAAGAGCAGGCCTCATCAAAGTCGGTAAACACAACTACACCAGCAAGGATTTCATCCTCCATACTGGATAAGAACCTCAAAAGCTGCTCAAAGCTGCCCAAATTGATGATTTAAAGCATGTAATCATCCATCCTGGTGTTAAATATTTCCAACGAACAGCGGCGATCAAGCACCACACACGGAAATGGTCGAGCACCTACAGAAAAACGAGATATTCTCCATTTGTTTTAACCGATACAAGCGCGCGCTCTCGCTCAGATCACATCTGCGTGCTCAAAATTTTGTCCTCCTGCATGAGCAGCCGTGAATCTAGAATTGTCTTCTCTCCAGGATTTAATGTTGCCATAAGCGCAACATTATAGTGTGGGCACCCACCGGCAGAAACATTAATCGGCGCATATGCCAAGTTTGCCAACAAATGTAAAATCAATATTTACCTAGAGTAATATTTGTAAATTTATCTGTCTCATGTGTCCCGCAAAATCACATCTACTGTCCTGCAACAGATCATTAGTCAGGTGGTCACCCTAGTCTAAAGTCACACACATTTCCTCTTTTATTTACAATTTCCTCGCTCGCTGCGGCACTCATTTTCTGCTTACCAGTCGCCGGTTACTGAAGAGGAATCCAGCAGACCAGCATGAGACAACGATATGGCGCAACCAAAATTGATACTGTTACATGATTGGCTGTTAGCGTGTCACTCCCTACGTTGCTAGGTTACCAGAGAACGAGTGCCTTTGTTAATGCAACAAACTTGCTTTGCAACCTCTGTTTTCTTCCGACGAAGAATAAAAAATATTGAACGTTTTATCGAACACATTTTTTATTGATATCGATCACGTGTCTATCGCGATACATATCGTTATCGTTTTATCGCCCAGCCCTAATACACATGTCCTCATAAACCATGTATACAAGAACACACACACACAGCGACAGGGAAACTGAGCTTGTGTGATTACCTGTGTATGTCCTTTTTCAGGTCAAGTCATATATTGGTGAAAAAAATCAGTTTGTCATCAGTTGAAAGATGAAAGCGATATCTTTGTCATAGTATCCTTTCAACGCTGTTCAATGTATTGAATCAATGGCATTGACGAGAAACATCAGCTTCAGTGTTACCCAGGTGACACGCTGGTCATCAATTGAGCCTTGTAAAGTAGCGCTCGTTACATTAATTTTAACACCTTATTTCATTCATTAATTAATCAGGGTTTTTAAAAAATATTAGGTGAATGAACAGTTTAATGATGACTCACTCATAGAGACAATCCTTTGCCGCTACCTGCTGGTGTAACAATACAACTGCACTGACTGCAATTATGTTCAGTTTTGTTTGCTCTTTAACAAAAGGCCAAAGTATTCTAATATGGATAGTGTTTTGAGTAAGCACTGTTTTTAAAGGCCTATTAAAACGTTCATTGTTAAAGGTGCAGTGTGTAAATTTTAGCAGCATCTAGCGGTGAGGTTGTGAATTGCAACCAATGGTTCAGTTGCTCACCCCTCCCTTTCGAAGGGAAGAAGCTACGGTGGCCGACACAGGACAAAGATATCATCTGAGACAGCAGAGAGTAGCCAATCAAGCAAACACGCCCTGTAGAGCAGTTTGTCCATTTAGGGCTACTGTAGAAACATGCCGGCGCAAAATGGCGACTTCGATGTAAGGGAACTCATGGTGCATGTAGATAGAAATGGCTCATTCTAAGTTAGTAAAAACATAACAATTCACTATGTAAGGTCTTTATACACCACTGAAAACATAGTTATGTATATTATATTGCATTTCTGTCAATAGGTCCTCCTAAATATTACAAATTTGACCTTTAAATTAATATTTGTTGTGCTTATATATTTGATTCTCAATTAAAACAATAATTATAACATTACTGTAATATAACAAAGGCAAGATATGTGGAATTACTTTATCCGAAAAATTGTAAAAAAAATTAACAGTGACAGTCAACAAAGACCTTAAATAAAAATTAAATAAATCTTGAATGATTGTGATCTGTATCGGCGGATCACGACGACAAGAAATCTATAGTCGGCAGCAAAATTTCTGATCAGAGCATCCCTAATAAATATTCAACATTAAAACATAATAAAAACAACAATGTCCAAATGGCTCTGCAGCGACTCATTTGAATGATGAAATTGGTGTCAAAAATGGTATCAAGATACCAGATCTCTGAAGTATACCACAGAGTAGCACAATAACAGACAAAAATGCTGTTTTCTACAAAAAAGACCATCAAACCACAATCATCACAGTTCACACATACAGTACAGTCCAAAAGTTTGGAACCACTAAGATTTTTAATGTTTTTAAAAGAAGTTTCGTCTGCTCACCAAGGCTACATTTATTTAATTAAAAATACAGTAAAAAACAGTAATATTGTGAAATATTATTACAATTTAAAATGTGTACTATTTAAATATATTTGACAAAGTAATTTATTCCTGTGATGCAAAGCTGAATTTTCAGCATCGTTACTCCAGTCTTCAGTGTCACATGATCCTTCAGAAATCATTCTAATATGCTGATTTGCTGCTCAATAAACATTTATGATTATTTTCAATGTTGAAAACAGTTGTGTACTTTTTTTTTTTTTTTCAGGATTCCTTGATGAATAGAAAGTTCAAAAGAACAGCATTTATCTGAAATACAAAGCTTCTGTAGCATTATACACTACCGTTCAAAAGTTTGGGGTCAGTAAGAATTATTTTATTTATTTTTTTGAAAAGAAATTAAAGAAATGAATACTTTAATTCAGCAAGGATGCATTAAATCAATCAAAAGTGGCAGTAAAGACATTTATAATGTTACAATAGATTAGATTTCAGATAAACACTGTTCTTTTGAAAATATTTTGTACAATTGTACACATTAAATGTTTCTTGAGCAGCAGATCAGCATATTAGAATGATTTCTGAAGGATCATGTGACACTGAAGACTGGAATAATGATGCTGAAAATTCAGCTTTGCATCACAGGAATAAATTACTTTGTGAAATATATTCAAATAGAAAACAGTTCTTTTAAATTGTAATAATATTTCACAATATTACTGTTTTTACTGTATTTTTAATTAAATAAATGTAGCCTTGGTGAGCAGACGAAACTTATTTTAAAAACATTAAAAATCTTAGTGGTTCCAAACTTTTGGACTGTACTGTATGACAGCCTTTAGATACTTTAACTCTGACCCCTAAACATGAAACGATACTTGCACATCCATCTTTAATGGCCTACATGAAAGTGAAAGAGAAGTTCAACAGCCAATGTTAAAAAATTCATCCTGAAAATCAATGAAACCCCCTTACCGGAAATTTCCGGATTCAATACTCATAAAGAGCTATAATATATATTGACTCGTTAACTAAATGAGTCTTCCACATAACATGCCGATATATATGCCAACGTGCATCTTTTACTAGAAATGCTGTATTGTTTTTGCATTGACTTGGACTTACCTGTACTTTAAAGTGGACTATGTGTTTATGTTTTTCCAGAGAGATAGTGCTATGCTCAGACTGCAGTGTTTTGTTTTTTAAAGGCTGTATAGAAAGGTTCCATACATGTTAACATAACATATATTTAATGCAATAACACTAAAAAAAAAAAAAAAAAAAAAACAACACTTAAGTAAATTTGGACATATACTAATGTATTTTTAATATTTCAAGATGTATAAATGGACATCAACTAACAATTAAATATATTTAAAAAATGGACATTAACTTAGATTAAAAAAATGCTGTTAAGAATTGCTCATTCTTAGTTTAAGATACCTCATATGTAATGTACGCTCACATTGGTATTTTTCTCAGGAACACTGTATCAGAGTCACTGCATTATTCCAGCGTGTGCTGCAATGAGGGCTGTGCCATTTAAAAGGGAGGACTGCAGTAAATCCCACAGAGCAAACTCAGTTACAGACAGTTTACTTATTGAATCTGCTAAAACGCAATGCAATCTCAGTTCTCAGAGAAGAACTAGTCACAATATTATCCTAATACAACTGTGTAGGAATGCTATACACATTCAAAAGAGCAAAAGAAAAGAAAACAACACAATTACAACCTATAACTAAAACCTACAAAAAAATAAACCCTTAACACACTACAATAATGACTGAAGTGAGGTAATCTTTCTTTCCCATCACTCTATCTGTGTGCTAGAGTGAAATATGGTGATCGATTTCTGTCAAGCGGATCTGGGATATGCGACGTTAAAAGACTTTAAGCTTAAAAGGACAAAAATGTGCAAGGCTGTGAAATAAAAATTCAATAGAGTGCTCATTAGCCTCAGAGCTACAGAGTCAGGGGTTTTAAGAACCCATCAGCACAACAACTCTTTTTTTTTTATCCCATAAAAACATGATCCCTCACTAAAACAGGAAGAAAAGTGCACTGCAGACGAGGGTAAAAGGGATGTGTTCAATCTGATCGCTAAAAGCAGCTGCTGCATAAAACAGTTGCTTTCAGGTGAGCTTGTGCCATCAGCAGGGAGGATGTTGCAAATGCAACTTCAAAAACAAAACAGAAAAAACAAACAAACAAAAAAACTATTCCATTTCTAGCATGCAAACTAATTTAGTGAATTAGTGTGAAAATATGAATTATACAAATCAAATAGGTACAATGAATATTGGCTCAGTGCTCAACAAAGATGGTCTAGCGGTGTTTTGGGTATTTCTTATATGTCACCATATAACTAAGGATGCACCAATATGAACATTTTGGCCCATACCGATAACCGATAATTCTTTATATTTGAAAGCCGATAACCGATATATTGGCGCATAGTTTACCGATAGTTTTTGAATTTTTGAGAGCCTGATTACAAAGAAAAACGTTAAAAGCCATTTCCCAAGCACACAATTATAATGTTCTCATTATAATTTTATGTATCCCATATGACAGATTTGTGCTGTACATGTTGCACTTAACTGCATTTTCCTTTTTGAAGTGATCGGCAGATAGCGATATGGTTGCCGATATATATTGTGCATCCCTACATATATAATGTTTCGTAATCATGTAAATGTGTTTATGCCTTGCAAATGTAAACATTTGGTATTGTGTGTTATATTGCTTTTACAGAAATTGTTTCTTGCTAGTTAACAATAGATTTTGCCAAATTGTGATCATTATTAGGTAAAATTAATTAAAATTGGTTGAAGAAATAAATAAGTAAATTAACTCCAGGAAATGAATTTAGGTGCATGAATTAATAGCTATAAATGGAAAGCTGAATGATTTCTGAATGATAACTTTCTATTATTGCAAATTAAAAACTATTAATTATTTGCTCCAACCAGTTTTCTTCTTTTTTTTTTCTTTTCTTTTCTTTTTTGGAAACAAATGAATTAAAAGGTGTTTTTTCAGGAACAATTGTATTTTTAGCAAAATATTATTTTGCACAGAATATGCACAGAATAAATGACCACACTCTACAAGTGTTGGGAAAGCCAAGGTTTAAATAGAAAACACTGGATGAAATACAATTCCTCATATGAGATTACTGAACATTCACTGCTTCTCTGGGCTCGTGTTTGTCATGCTTTGAGTTTCAAAAGTGTTCCACAGCCAAGGAAACCTGAACTCCATGACTTACCTGCAACACTGTTTTAATTCTACATGGAGTGAAATTAAATCTAAGATCTTTGTGTTAGAGACTGTGTTATTCTGACACACACACCACTGTACTGCAGACCGGTATACAACACCAACACATGCACAGATTACAAGTGGGATTAGTTGTTCCCACTGAATGTTAACTATCCCTTTTTACAAGTTATACAACAATATTAAGCACCAGTTAGTCTCAATTCTACAATACATGTCACATTTATTATTTATCCGCTGTTAACCATTACAAGCAAATAACATTGTAATCAAGCGTACTATAAATATAACTCCCTTGTGCTTTCAGAAGTATAATGACATAATCACACCGGTATCAGGAGCAGCTAAACTAAGAATGAACCCATGACTTGAAAGTGCTTTCCAAAACAAATGAGAACGAATGCAGTATCAGATGGCCATGGCTAATTAATCAGCAAACAAAGAGGTACCTGTAAAATTGCAGCTGCCGTTTTGGACTCCCATATCTCGCACTGAGAGCAGCATGAAAGAAAGAGAGAGAGATAGACAAGACCGAAAGGAAAGCTTAGTCTTGCAGGCAAAAGGGGAAAGAACAGTGAGAGGCCATTAAACAAACACATGCACGTGCACGTATACGCAAGTGCGGTATCAGCTTTAGAAGTGACCTGTGAACATGAGCTCAGAGAAATGGCTTCAACACTGATGACTAAGTAAATAAAGAAAGAAAAAATACTGACATTTCTAAATAATGAAAAGACATCAAAATAAGAACACCACAACATAAAAAAAAAACAATGCTATTTTTGTTATTCTGCAAAAACCTGACATTTAAAAGATTAATCCAAAAACCATTAATGATTTTCCCCTCAATCTAAGAAAAAGAAATTAGTCTAATATGAGTGCAATATGAGAGTTAAAGTAGATTTGTATCCATTTATGAGTATGTTGGCATACAGATGGCCTTTACTTAAAGCATTTATGTATAATGCATTATAAAGGTATTCATAATATACGGTTTAATGCATTATAAAAGGTATTCATAATATACTTTATAATGTATTATATCTTTTCATAAATAATTGTATGTATAATTGTACATGTGAAATTGGCTGTTTGTCCTGTTTTAATGCATTATACTTTCTAAAGGTGTATTATAATGTATTACAAGTAAAATTATTCATGAGACCATACAATGGTGCATTACATGGCATAATTAATGCATTAAAAATACTTTTTAAAATGTATAATAGGGTATAAATAACCCTAACCCTAACCCTAACCCATACATGAAGTGTTACCGCTAACATATACATACTAAAATCCTATTTCTCTTTCTGAACTGTCACATATAACATGTTTGCTAATCATATAGATGTGCTTTTATGCCTTGCAATTTAAACAATGTTTGTAAATATACAACACATTCTGCTGCTTTAAAAACTGCTTTAATTTTCTTTTTTTTTTTGGCAAAGAAAAAGACAAAACACTAATTCTGATTTTGTGTGGTCAAAAACATTATTTTCAGCTCACACACATTAAAAAGACTGCAGCTTTAAAGTTTAATGACTGCTTGAAATTACACTTCAGGTGGAAAAAAACTTGCAGCGCCACCTGCTGTTCAAAACCAGAACATCTGGCAAAACCTGAGGGGAATGAAAACACTAGGAGTCACAGACGATCAGAGCAAATTCATCAGGAACTTTCCAGCAATAGTGAAATAAAGTCAGGGCTCTGATTAAGTGGGCTGCTGGGCATTATGCAAAGCACTTGACCATTCTCGCCCTTTCTACTGGGAAGCCCAGCAGAACTGCAGCCTAAATCACTCAGTATGCTAGATGAGCATAATTAATTGCACATACACAGACCCTGCAGCAGGGATAAAGCAGATTTTGAATGGTGCAAATGCATCTTTCTAAAAATTATCACTGTAATTCAACTAATGTGGCTGGTGACGTAAAATTATCAGTACAGCAACAATATAAGAATTGACTTGGTAGTTCACATGATAACATGTCTTAAACCGGTTATTTAAAATCAATAGGTGCATTTGCAGCGTGGCTCTTTCAGACTCTCATTCTCTGCTTTCTAAAACTGAGTTAAATCACACATCTATGCATGTGTGAGTCTGTTTTGTGTATATCTGTCACACTTCTCAGAGTGTCCTACACAGTCACATAGAGTTTCTGAGAGAGTCTGAATTTCCAGTGACTTGCAAATTCTCATAAATAAAACTGGTATAACGCTTTCAATCTTATGTACTTAAATCTGATGTGCAGAAAGTTTGTTTAAATATCATCTAACCCAGGGATACTTATCAGGCTAATTAAAAACACTTCATCTTGAAAGTCATGCTTTACAGCCCTGAAATTACACTACTGTTCAAAAGTATGGGTACAGAAAGATTTTTTTGTTTTAAAAAGAAATTAATACTTTTATTCAGCATAAAACTTCTTAAAAGTGACAGTAAAAACATGTATAATGTCACAAATGATTTCTGTTTCAACTAAATGCTGTTCTTTTGAACTTTCTGCTCATCAAATTATTCTGAAAAATGACCACAAAATATTAAACAGCAACTGTTTTCAACACTGAGAACAATCAGAAATGTTTCATGAGCAGCAAATCAGCATATTAGAAGGATTTCTGAAGGATCATGTGACACTGAAGAGTAATGATGCTGAAAATTCAGCTTTGGTCACATGAATAAATTACATTTAAAAATATTAAAACAAAACATTTGTTTTAATTTGTAACAATATCTTACAACATTTTTACTGTATTTTACAATCAAATAAAAATGCAGCCTTGGCGAGCACAAGAAATCTTTAAAAAAAAAAAAAAAAAAAAACCTACCAACCCCAAACAATTGAACAGCAGTGTAATTTTACAAAAGATTCCTTGTTTAAAAATAAGGAAAGTGCTAATAAACTTATTGATCAAACACATTTATGCACATTTTCCAGACCTTGAGTTTATGGTTTATGGAGAGAGAATGGAGTCAAAAAATAAATTAAAACTGAAATGAGCATAAATGTATGATGCAACAGCACAGTCTGAGGTTCATAACACCTCTGTGCCTTCAGAGCAGCTGTTTAGGTGTGAATGTGTGTGTGTGAGAGTGATACAGACCTGTAGACCATGCCCGGGGAGCCTGTCTGTCTGAGAGAGAGGCGGGCAGGAGAGTCTGTGGTCGATTCTGGATACATGGGGAACGGGAGAGTGGGGGGTGTGGCCAGGCTGCCAAGGGGTCTCTCTCCTGTCAACCGACACGTCTGTCTGTCACCTTACAGGAGCTCTGAAAAACACAAACACAAATGTAAGTTTCAGCAAATGCTAGAGTGCATTAATATAAAACAAATCTGAGCAGCACTGCAGTGCTGCAATTGCACTGTAAGAATGCACTAACACCACTAGAGGGCGATTCTGCACAACGGTAAATGATGATGATGATGATGATGATGACGATGATGATGATTAGAACGTGACCAATACACCAAAACAGATGGTAACAAAGAAATCCATAATCCAAAGAAAAAGATAGTGTCACACAATGACGAGCTGCTGATTTTTCTGCGCCAGAAGAAAATAAATCACATTTTGCTTAAGCACTGAGGTTGAAGTCTATATTAATTGTAATCAGGGGAAAATAAAAGGAATGGTCACCATGAAGTAAACTTATTGTGTATACCAAAAAACAAAACAAAAAAAAAAAAAAAACGTACAACCAATGCAGATTTATTTAGGAACAAAATACTCCATTTAATGATGGTCAAAAAGATTCATAAACTCACAAGTTATCAGTTTAAATCATTCTAACAAATTTGTCACGGAATCCACTAAAGTGATTACTGAATTATCATCCGACTCGCCTACTGAACTGCAAGAAATTTTCATTGAAAAATTACATTATATTATGCGTACATAATTACTGACTAGGTTGTTCATATAGAAATTGTAGGCCTAGTTAAAGTTACACATTCACAAAAGAGCAACAAATTAAAACAAAGAAAAACATTATAGGTACAAAACAATGTTGTTGTGTTTAGTATGTAGTTAAGACCACAGAAGTGCTGATATTTTACTAAACACACACACATGGAGTGAGATCCACGGTTTACTGATAGTGTGAAAGACAGGCTGCTTTCTGACACCCTTCTGTCCTGCCATTGCTAGGGTGCTTCTAAAAGGCACCATGTATAAACTCATAGTGCAAGGTAGAAAGATCGTGACAGAGAAAGAGAGAGTTAGAGAGGAAAAGAAAGGAAGATAATGTTTGTAAGACAGACAGAAATGGAACAAGAGCTGTATGAGGTCAGAAGAGAGAAGAGAAAAAAGAAAGCTGACATTTATGTCAGAAGAGCTTTTTTGGCAACTCTTTAGTAAATATTCAGTCTCCTCCAATGACCAGTTCGTAAGACATGAGGCGTAAACATACATACATATGCTCGTATGAAGTAAAACACGTGTCAAAGTAAGCATCATGGTACTGTGCATGAGCACAAGGTATTTTTGAATCATACTAAGATAAAGAGTCGGGTTCAAGTTAGGGCTGGACAATAAGTCAATATCAATATATATCGCAATATAATTTTTTTCGATAACGGTGATATGATTTTTAAACACATTTCCGGTATTTCTATATACATTACAGCATCACTGACTTGAGGCGCAGCCGAAAAATGCAAAAATAACTATTTTTCACTTATGAATAACATTGAGTACCTTTAGTGTTTTCAATGATGTGCAGCCTATACATATCTGTTTACATCTCAACAAAAGTGTTTTGGGGTTTCATGAGCCTTTAAGAATAATAAAATCAGCCTACGTTATAGTTTAATGTTAAAGATATTAATATTACTAAAGTGAGTGAGTCTTATGTTTATTTTTATGTCTGTATGAAGGCTAAATACAAATAAAAGCTGAAAATAAATTTATTTGTACTGTTTTTATTTCTAAAATATTATATAGTTTTATAGGAAGAGATTTCCTAGATTTGGCAAATTCATTTTTCAGACGTTTGTAGGTACAGACATCCTTTCTTGGCAGTTTTTCTGAGGCTATTATATAGTTCATATCGATATCGTAATTATATCGTATCGACCGAAATTAAGAATTATATCATGATATAAATTTTGGCCATATCGTCCAGCCCTAGTTCAAGTATTTACAAGCTTATTTTTTATAATAATGCATATGAGAAACATCAAACGAAATGAAAGCAGTACAAAACGGCATTATTCGTTTGAACTGTGAAGTGAGGACGTTTATCAGCTCAGAGAATAATAAACAGCCTAGGGCCCTATGAAATCCGTTTTATTTATTTTTTATTATCCGTTTAAATTTTAGTAAACAAAAAGAATGTCTAATTAATTGAATGCTTAAAAACAAAATGTATTAATTAAAAAATGTATTTTTATTAAATGTTTTTTTTTTTTTTTCAGAAATTCTGTTGCATATTTTACTTTTTTCTGGCAATCAAATGAACAGATAACATTAATTTATCTTTTAATCATGAAATTAAACTTTTTAATCAAACAAAGTGCTGAACAACACAGCTTTATTCTTAAAATTAAATAACAGATTGTTCCTTAAAAATAGTTTTAATAATTTATTATTACTATTAAGTCTATTAGTGTTAGTATTATTATTCTATTGAAACATATTTAAATTGTACTGTACAACAATAATATGTTTCTGTCAAGTTAAATCGAACTTTTATTTTGACGGGTTGCCACGAGCTTTGAGTTTCTGTGTGTTTATGGTATGACTATAGATTTTCTCAAACGAAGCGGTAAAATGCTGATGAAGTGACTCAGAGTGACTCTGGAGATGAATTTTGTGTGTTCATGTCCTCATATAGTGAGGCGACAGAGGATGAAAACTCAGTGAGCGTCAAACGTGCTTCAGTATGTGTGTGAAACCGCGCTTCTGCGTCATTAATTTCAGAGACACAGACATACAGGATTCATATTTAAATAGTTATTTTGCAGTTTAATATTCACAGACACTAGTCTATATCGCGATTTGATTCAAGTGTACTGACATACTTTTTATTCATTCATCAAAAATTTGACATTATAGTAAATAATATGGTAAATTCCAAAATCGCGGAAATCATAAGGCCCTAACAGCTCAACGTAGCGTGAGCTCAGAACAGGCTCTCACGCGCCGATCTCAATCACGCAATACTGTTTCTACACAGCGCTGGGAGATCCAGTCAGAAAGTTTTTATTCGCAGCAGAATTAATAACATCGCAGCGAGATCTACTGGGAAGCATTTAAATTCTGCTAAGTATTCTCTGTTACACTGTAAACGATTTCTGTTGTTTTCACAGTATTATTGCTGTATTATCAGAGAAAGCTTACTGTAGAAAAAGTTTACAGTAAGTTGCTGTCAATTTTATAACTTTTGCAGTATTATTGCTGTATTTCCAGCTTTGTCTTACTGTAGAAACTATTTACAGGACAGTTGCTGTCAATTTATGCTATTCTTTGAAAAAAACAATAGAGTGGGAAAATAATTACAGTAATCCTTATATTACTGTTAAATTGATGACAGTAATAATCCAACAGACAAGGAATTTTATTTATTAATTATATATTTATTTATAAGGAATTTTATAATACATCGTTTCATAAGATAACCCATATATTAAGGCATTTAGGATATAGTTAAAAAAAAGTTTAATGTTTTATGTGGGTGTTTTTTAATTGCGTATCTTTATGGTTGCCAGATTTTGACACAAAACCAACTAATCTCATAGGTTATAGCCAACAATTTTGTGGGTGGGAGGTAGTTGTAGAGATGTAGATGTCAATAATATAGGCTAGGTAAATAGATAAAATCAATTCCCATGATATTTTATTATTATTATTATTTTGCTTTCTATTAATCACACTAATTACATAAAGAGTGGAATCGCACGGGATATACCTGGCAACCAATCATCTAAACCGTCAGCCCGCACTCATTTTTCAATTCATTTTCTGAGCCTTTGAGGATGAGCAAGACCAACAAGAACCAGTCAGGTGAGATATACAATTTTATTCAATATCTTAAAAGATGTGTATTTCTAAAAGTTTCACCCCAAATGGGAAGATATTCGTTTTAACGTTACCACTAACGTTAACGTTAAATAATCGATGGTTTGATAGTAGTTTTGTAACACAAACATTCTAACTTTAACGTTAGCCAAATACTAATTATCACAAGGTTTGCTGTTAATGTTAGTTATTAATTTCAAGTTCAGAACAAAGTAACGTTAATCGAAATGTTCTTGTTTCTGAACATTTGTGTGTAACTTACACCGTGTGCGTGTGTCCTGTCGCAATCGAGGCCTTACGCGCCTAAGCCTAAAGCTATGTTCGAAATCGACCTATTACACTAATGTTATGCACGACTTTTGGTTAATAAAGAGGTAAGTCATTTTCAGCTATTGAAGAACGCAGTAAAATTCATAAAATGAGAGCGGTTTTAGCTTTGTAACGGATCGAGGAGATCAGGATCATTCAGAAAGGGGATGCATTGTGAAACTAATATCTCTGTGTAGGTCTATGCAGTGTTGAATATGTTTTTCATTTCTTTCAGCGTGTATGTTGTTCGTATCAGATCAAAGAGCGCTGACGTGGAAACCAGGAGAAATATTAAGTCATGACTGAACAAGTTATACAAGGCTCTCCAGTCCACAAAAAAACAACAACATTCACCATGGATTTAATGTAATAACCATGGTCACAGAAAAAGTCAAATGTTTTTACATTGTTCATTTCAGGGTTCATGCAAACTTTTGAGAGCGAAATTCAAGAACTTTTCAAGGACTGCTTCACACTTTTTCCAACACTTCAAAGCTTTGATTTTAATGTGATTTGTAAAACTAAAAGTTAAAAGATGAATGAAAACTAATGCTTTGTGACAAACTTTTGTTAAAAAAATAAATAGAATTACCACTATAACCAGTAGATGGCAGCAAACTGGCTTATTAGCCATTTCCACTCCCTAATATATGGGAAAGTTGGAAAAGTCTGGAAAAGATTTTCTTCAAACTGTGACTGAAATACACAGAAAGCAAGTAAAGAGCGCTCCTTTTATTATCACTGAAGCCAGTCAGTTCAGAATGGTACATTTAATAAGAGTAGAATATTTACATTTTTTTTAAGTATAAAAATGAGGTATTTGCACATTGTTAAAAGTTTTTAAATCATTTAAAATAAAATAAATTTTTTATCTGCATCTCAATTCAAGCTCAGTGCTTTACGGTCAAATTTCCAATAAACAAACATGTAATATTATTATCAGGATCTGCACTTACCAATGCAAAACTATAGTAATATGATTAAATTACCCCCTTCCCCAGCGCCACCAAATCAGGTGCTGGTGCCACCATCAGTAGAACATAGTGGCACCGGTGCAACTGCTCTCAAATGTTAGTCTGGAGCTCTGATATGGTCAACTTTCTCAAATTATAGCCTACTTTATTGAAATATTAATAAACAGCAAATACTTTTGGTTATATAGAGCGTTGTCACATGCAAACTTTGTAATTCTTTCATGTTTCCACTGACCATTTCAGTGCATCAAGCAGCTTCCTCCGCACAGGGCCAGGCAGGTAGGAGGGTGAAATGCAGTTTCCAAACTGGAGGAGTTTATTGGCCCTCATGAGGTTCTAACGAATACCTTTGCATTTAACACACACACACACACACACACACACACACACACACACACACACACACACACACACACACACACACACACACACACACACACACACACACACACACACACACACACACACACACACACACACACACCCACATTCAGCATTCTTTACGGCCACCTCTCATTACTCTTACATGAGTGCAGCTGAAGGACACGGTAAAGAACACATCATTGTGTGCTTCTGTACTGCTTATCAAGGTGACTGTCCCTCCCATCTATCGCCATATAAAAGTGGTCTGACACTGGGAATAAGGTCTTTGCACTTTCCAAAGACTCATTTTACGGTATCTGCCCCCCTCTTTCCATCATGCTAAGCGGGAAACGTTGGACGGATGTGTCTCGTGAGAGAAGGGCACTGTATGCAGTGTTGTAAAGAGAAGGAGAGGTCACGCATCAGTGGAGTAACTGCGAGGAGGAGTCATCAGGAGAAGCACAAGGTGACCGTAAATGTTAGTCCTCATTAACCCAGGCTGCCAAAGTGCTCATGTTGCAAATAATGTTGCTCTGACGGGCTATAAATAGACCACCTTCAATGTAATACTAAGCTTTACATATATAACAAGTAAATTGGTCACTTGTCCGAGTATTGGTAGTCTGGAAAAAAATAGGATTTTGTGTGATGTAAATATAAATTTATTCTGAAGCAATATTCTCATCAGTGATCAGCTTTGACATATTTAAATATGCATATTTGTGATATTTACCCTGAGGGCTTTTTTTAACCTTTATAAAGGGCATTTTCCCCCTAATCTTATTAAATATATGCTTTATCTTTCATTTCAAATTATTACATTTGATCAATTAGAATCTTAAGACACTATGGCCATGTTCACACAGCAGCAGGATACGGTTGTCAGTCCTGTATTTGAGTACATCTTGAGTCATTGAGTCATTCATTCAAATGATTCATTCAAATGGCTGATTTATTCAAGAATGTAGCGGTTGTGGCTAGAAGGGATACAGCTACTGGAGTCATATGGATTACTTTTATGATGGATGGATGCGTTTTTTAGAGCTTCAAATACGTGGGCGCCATTCTATCCCATTACAAAGATGGGAAGAGCCAGGATATTGTTTAATATAACTCTGATTGTGTTCGGCTGAAAGAAGAAAGTCATATACACCTAGGATGAGTTGAGGGTGAGTAAATTATGGGATAATTTTTGGGTGAACTAGCCCTTTAACTGCATTTTAGGAATCAAAAACCTTAGCATCGCTTCTAACATCTTTTGTTCTAGCTTCTGTTGGCAGCTCATCATTGCTAAAATGATACAGTATGCCAGCTGCTGGTATCGTGAGAGCTGGAATACTGCAGTGCTGCGCAAAGAGAGCAGACTCAGGCTTTGAAAGTTGCAGCATGGCTTGTGTTGAGATTTACTGCTCTAATGGCCAAACCAAAGCAAGGTGCACTCAGCAGATTACAGCAACTGTGAGGTTTACACAGGGGGAACACAAAGTGACTCTCTCCACTTCCACATACATCTGCGTGAAAGTGGAGAAAGAGAATGAGAGAAATGTGGGGAAGTTACTAGTTTAAGGGAAGCAGTAAGTACTTGACAGAAAACGGGGGTACAATGAGGACATGCTAGATTCTGAGTATTAGGGGTGGGAATCTTTAGGCACCTCACGATCCAATCCGATTCCAAAATGATTCTTGATCCACTTTTTTCTTATTAATTAGTTTTGTAACCTTATTTTTGTATTTAATACATATCTATGCAATTATAAGTACTTTTTAAATAATTACTAGTTTAAAAAAATAATAAAATTGTATGTTAAGATTTTTAAAAATAGGCTAAAAACAGCTTCAAAACATAAAAGAAAGTAGCCTAATAAATAATAAAGAGGAACAACGAAACATTACAAGCAATAACCAAAGAGTGCTTTCAGTATTTAAGAGTATCTGAACATTTTCCATTCAAAAGCTGTGAGGGATTTTTCTTAGCTTTACGGTTGTTTGATTATTACTGATGTCATCATAGACAGCAGAAGAATAAGCTGTATTCACAATAATGAACAGATCTCTTTTGAAATATAAGATGTTTTTGTCCTGTCCTTTAAGACATTTAACTGAATGTGTTTACATTAATTTCACATCATAAAAGCATTTTGAGATGCAAGTAGGCTACATTTAATCACTTAAACGGAGTCGCACACAGCGCACAGAGCATTATTCAGTTTATTCCTATGGAAGTTGAGCATCTTCAGGCTTGCGAGAAGGAAACTCAACTTCCATTTGAATGAATTGAAAACGCTCACTCTGCTCCGGTGGACACGCGCCGTAAGCACACGCAGCGTCATCTCGTAACTGTAGTTAAAAATAAGCTCAGAATCTATTCTGAAATTCTCAGAATCGATCCAGAATCGATGAAGAGAAATTTGATTTTTTTCTCCCACCCCTACTGAGTATGAAGGAAACTTCTGACTATGGATGAGGTACATGATGCTTTTGACCAAGTGAAACAGGCTGTATTCATGGACCTCAACATGTGTTTGATTAGATTAGGATGTACAGTGATCCAAAAGTCAACAGAGTGCTTAAGTAGTATTTTTTTGCACGAAAGCCTGATTGCTGTTCTCCATGTTGAGACACACAAAGGGTGTGCCAGACGAGAGAAAGGTCACCAGCGGAACTCCTGCCTTGATGGAGAAGTGGTCCTAGCTGTGTGGATGACACAATCACCAAAGGGACTCGTTCCGTATTTACGGGAATAGGAATTGTAAGAGCAAAACAGTGTGATGGTTGTCACCATAGAAGTGTCAAACAAACTGAGTACTGGTGTCAACTACATAACTTCCCTGCAGGACTCTGGGAAAATGTCCAACAAAGTAATGCAGTATATACATAAGAAATAATTACATGTATACATATTTATAAATAATCAATATTATATATCAAAATAAATATTTTTAAATAAATATCAGTGCTTCGCACAGGTTTGAGGTAGCCGGGCGAAAAATCCTCCTATTACCCACGGCACAAAAATTGTCTACTACATGTGACAAACAAACAATGTGTGATTTTTAACAATATTTTATTTATTGAAATACATTTTAATTAAATAACATATTACATTTAATTATATAATAATATTATGCATTATTAGGCATTGTAAATTATGCAAAATTACAGCATTTAAATGGTTCACATTTTCCTATGTTCTCCTTGCTGTCATATAGTGTCTCTCTCAGTGAATAGGACACAGATTTTACTAAAATTTATAAAATGAATAATATATCTGTCAATTAATGTTCTTAGTCTTTTTTTCTGTGGGGGAGACTACAATAATTTACAATGAATTAAATGGAAATCAAACTAAATACAATTTATAGTGTAACCAAAATACCAATTATGCCCAAATGAAAAAGAAAAAAACTTAGCGTGTGACTTTTAATTATAAACAAGCCTGAAATACACCGGGACTCTTATTTTGAAATGTATGTACTCTTGTAGGCTGATCCTTCAGATTCTTACAATCGTCTAAAACATTTTATATAAAAGGCCAAAAAGTAGACATTGTAATAATTCATCAACTTGAGTTCATTAGCAATCGCTTGGCATAAATCTGCGCTTTTCATTGATTGAGAATCACTTTGAAGCAGTCTGAAGCTCTGTTGCGTGAGCTTGTAGAACGCGCAACAGCGCCCCCTTGTGACTTTGCAAAATTCAGCACCCGTTTGAACGTTAGCGGGAATAAACAGTTCTGACGCACACATAACGAGCAGGTACAAAACGACTAGTTAATCGATCGCGGATGGTTTCATTATCTTGTGTGGACATAAAAGTATAAGAGGATAAAAATAATAAAAGCAAAAATGTGTCTCCGAATATACTTGGGCAGCCATTATTATACATGGGCAGCCCACCCAAGTAAAGTCTATGTGTGGGAAGCACTGAATATAATTTTGTTAAATATTTACATGTATGTGTGTGTATTTATATATACATAATAAATATTCACAGTATACACACATATATTATGTAAACAAATTGTTATTTGGATTAACAGCGATTAATCATTTGGACAGCATTTTGCTCTGCAGCTTTAACAAGGATTAATTTATATTTAACTTATACTATGCAGTGTTATTTTACATTTGATTATTCTATTTCTGTACCTGAATACTATTAGACTTACCTAAAAAGCATAAAGCACTGTTTATTTTAAGTGTATCTTTGTTCTGTTTTATTCATTTGAGCAGTTGCTTGTAATTTGTTTATTTGTTCTTATTTTATAACTGAAGACTTAATTGTCTTCAATAAAGTTTGAACTTTCTATTAGGTGGGCTAGTAGTTTTTGCTGGGATATCAAAATTAGAATCAATAGAGATTTGTTAAATTTCATCGGTATTTAAAATGTTGATGGCTTATTTATTAGAATACAATGTTACATGGGTCAAAACAACAAAACTAAAACTAAAATATCTAAACTTCTTTTTTAAAAGAGCTAATAGTCTGTCCTTGTCTGTGTACACCTCCCACACGCATCAAACAAAAAAAAAAAGAAAGAAAAGAAAAACAGGGTAATAAAGTCAAGTGCTGGCATCTGGAGCCCTTGATTATGGGAACAGCACAAGTCTGCAGCACTGCAGCACAGACAACTACCTGGGGAGGACAACGCTCAAAAACATTTATGCATGTATAATGGAAATATGCTACAAAATCCTATTGCTTTCTTTTTTAACAGTATAGCCATTAAGTGTATGTCAAAAGATGCTTTTATGCATTTGCCTACTCTAACAGAACTGCCCATAGTTAACTGTGTAAAGTTATATTTAATCTAGTTCATTGTGTAAAGTTCATCCAAGTAGAACAGTACCTCAAATGACACATTACTGTAGGGGAAAATATTACAAGTGCTTTACTGGAAATACAAGCTTCACATTTCTGCTTTGAAATTCTCTGAAATGCCTTGGACCACAGACTTTCATAAATATGATTTTTATAAAGAAAAGGACGAGTCAAAATTATGTTCTATGTTAACTGACACAAAACATATCCTTAATAGAGTGTTTTTTTATGTCTATGAACATAAACCATTGTTAATGCACTCTCCAACTCAAGAAACGTCCCATAGTGCCCTTGAATCACTTCAATGAAAGGTCTGTGTGCCACAAACATCTAATCTATGTTGATTCCATCCTCCAGCAGACAGTGACGGCTGGCCTCCAAACAGATGTCCAGATACTGGTCCCTAAAGGCGATACCGTATAAAGCTCTCCTAATCCATAAATAGCCCTTTTTATGGTCTCAGTCTATCTTATCTGACTCCGCTGCAGACAGAGGTGACCTCGCAATTGGCTCTGACTTCCATCTTAGGACAGAGTGATCCGGGCAAGTTAGCATCTTCCAAGTGATTTTATTTGTCTTTTGTTCTTTTATTAACATGACAGACAGCAGCAGGAATATTAGACTGCTGTCACCTTAAGAGTTTATGCACGGATCCAATATACTTTTACACAATTTGTGTTATCTTTCTCAACTAAATAGGTTCCAAAACTGGCTGTGTTTAACTGGATACTCGCCAAGACGGGCATTTTGACTTAATTTTGTGTGTATTTGACAAAACGGATCGGCTTGAAATCGGTAAGACATGCGGAAAATTCGCCGATTCTGTTCCCTGGCCGGTCAATCGGTGCATCTATAATAACAATTATTTAAAAAAATTGGTCAAAAGATTTAAAAATCTGCCTCAAACTCATTAATTGTCACTTTGAATCAGTCTAATGATTACAAAAATATAGCAAAAAAACCCCACTATATTATGTATATGGTTAAAACTAGCCACTTTTCAACCCCCCAAAAAATAATAATTAAAAGGAAAATGAATGAATAGATGATTGAGTAAAAAACAAAACAAAAAAAAAACTACAAGTGAATCTACACAACAGCTTGCTTGATTTACACAATAATGTTTACATTAAAAATGTTCTTAGATCACATTTACCTCTCACATTTCAATGTATAAATGGTATGAGGATGGCAGAGAGCTGATCATAAATCAGTACTACTCTAAAACTACTCTAACTACTCTACTCGGCTTAGATTTACAATAAGTTTCTCATTCAGTACTGCGGCAGTAAGGTTGGGGAAGCCCTCTCTGGCTCTCACCCTCCGTTTCATTTCCATCTCACCAAAAACACAGACTCATGCTGTGCCAGCTTTACTCCCCTGCATTTGGCACAGTGGACTTCAGAGCTGTGCTCTGCTCAACCCGCTGGCCTTGCAGAGAGCCATAGTGCTAACAGCACTGCTGCAAAGGTGAGGTATTCAGATGAATCTAGACTACACAGTGACGCCTACTTCACAAAGTTGACTGCCTTCCTTTGTTGGTTATCTAGGAGATGGTTGAATCAGCCCTGCATGATGTATTGTGTCAGGCTGATTGTCCACTTGAGCGTGCAGCACTCTGAAAGGTCACAGATCTTCAATGTGCTTTGCGGTGCTTCATGAAGGGTGAAGGGAAATGCAGATATGCGGGGATCACTGCTACAAAGGGAAGGCGGGGATTAGGTTCCGCATAGGTGTGCATTTGAGGAGGCGGGGGAAGATTAAAAATAACTCTGTGCACTGTGGCGCACTCGGTAATGTAAAGAATAGCCCTGAGATCAATATCTTTCTGTCTGGAGAGGAGAAAGGCATGAGAAGTCAGGTCTGAGAAGGACAGAAGGGCAGCGGTAGCAGTCAGGGGATGATGACACAGCTTAAAGCCTTATTTAAAAGATAGATTGGCAAAGAATCTATTCAAATTTATTCACAAAATATTCTCTAATAGGCATGTGACGGTATCAAATTTTTATGTTGCGATTAATTGCTGAAGCTTTTATCACAGTATATGGTATTATCACAACATTGAAATAAGTTGCAAAAAAAAGTGTTGTCATAATATAACAGGTTTAAGAACTCTTTTTGTAATAACAAAAAGAACTCTGAATGTTTAAATACAATAATACAATACACCAAAAATATATGAAGTTAAATTTTCAAACAGATTAAAGTGCAAAAGAATTAGGCTATAAAGAACAACAGGAAACACTTTACAATAAGGTCTCATTATTTAATGCATTAACTAATATTGAGCAATAGCTACATTTGTTACAGAAAGTATTATTTTTTTGTTGATGTTAGTTAAGAAATACAACTGATCATTGTTAGTTTTATCTCAGGTCCATTAAATAAGTTCTTTTGATTTTAGTAATGTTTTTAAACAGTAACTGAGAAATTAACATTAACTAAGAATAATTCATGCTTTATAATTATTTTTCATTGTCAGTTTGGTAATAATGAATTAACATGTAAACTAATGAAGCCATATGTCTCAATGTTTTACTGAACAATAACAAATAATCAGAACATTTCTAATCATTAGGGCATGTAGTCCAGATTAAAATATAAAAATGTAAAATAAATAGCCTATTAAGTCTTTAAGTATTAAGTATTTGGTGCTGTGATGAACAACATTGAGATTACAAAGAAATGAATGGCTATTTGAAGCATTTTAAAAACTTCACTAGTGCAGTTGCTTTGTTTGCGGGGTTTCCGGGGTAACCTCTGCATTTCTACTGCTCCATCAGCACCCTCTTCTGTCAGAGAGTGAACGTGCACTTTCATTCAGCATGTCTCCGTCACTCGTTCAGCCAAGTGCTTCTCATGCACGTTGGGCTTGTTTACATCTGAGCGCGTGTCCCTTTGACGCAGAATACAGCGGTGTTGTGCATTTTATACGGTTGATGAAGAAAGAATTCTTAAATGCATTATAAAAATTTTAATAATTGGTAATAAATGATTATTTACGGTATTTTGAACCCAAGATAATGCCCACGCTATGCATATTCATTATCATGACATATCGCATTACCAAATAACGGCACATGTCTATTCTCTACTTTGACTTTGACTACAATTTAAAGAATTTGACTTGGTTTCCTCTAAGAACACACAAACACTTATGATGCAACTTTACACATAATAAACTGTATATGCACAAATTATATTAAACTGTTTAGTTGATAAAGACTGAAATAATATTTTCTTGTAAAACATATTCCACTAATCTGTTTTATTTACAACCTAAACAAAATCATTATTTCCAGTGATTAATGTATACTACTAATAATATAACATCCTTCAGAAAATGTGAATTACAATACAACGAATGTACCTTATTCTCTGATATATATGCGTTGTGTTCGAGTTCCAGTCCGGAGATATTGAACTCTGAAGAAAGTGGTCTCCATGAGATGGAGTGAACTGCAGCGCTAATAGAGTCTCATGAACATGAACGTCATGCAGCCATGCAAAGAAGAACAACAGCTAAGATACAGTAAATTTCTGTATGTTTTTACCAAAACATTTTGTATACCCCAAAAACACTTGAAATACGGCACAAGCGTGAGCGGGACATTTTTAAAAAATTCTCCTATTGTGTTTAAAGAAAGGTCATACAGTATTAGAACAAAACAAGGGTGGGTGAACAATGAATTCATTTTCATTTTAGTGTTAACTATCCCTTTAAATAGACCAAAAGTGACAGTAATAATGTTATGAAAGATTTCCATTTCAAATAAATGCAGTTCTTTTGAACTTTCCTTTCAAAGAATCCTGGAGAAAAAAAAAAAAAATCAGTTTTGCCATTACAGGAATAAATTACATTTTAAAATATATTCAAATAGAAAACAGTTATTTAAAATTTTAATATTTCAGTTATTTAATGTTCATTTATCATATTATATATGTAATATTTAATATTACTGTATTTTTATTAAATAAGTGCAGTCAAGGTGAGACAATTGCAGACCCCAAGCTACTGAATGGTAGTGTACAAAAAAAAGGTTTAGTGCTGTTTTAAAACACTGCCAAGAAAAATAATACGCATTTTAAATTGGGAATAAAATAGGGTCTAATGAATAAGGCCTAATTATAAGCTTCTACTATTAGTCTAACAAAAGATATATTGCCAATTAAAAAAGCAAACAAAAAAAAAAACACATATGCTAATATGACAAATATAGTCACTGATGTAAATCCTAACCGGTTAGAGAGGAGTCACCTGTAGCGATGGGGGAAGGCCAGTGTGTCAGTATAAATGTGTGTGTGAGTGAGAACCCATCACTCCTTATGTTCATCTGAGCATCACATACACCTGAAAACACCTCCGGCTATGTCAAAACAACACAGGCTGTCCAAACATTTAGGTCGTCAAATCACCAGGAGGATTTACACTGATGCAGGTAAACTGCCGAGCCTCTCTTAGAGCATCCACTGACAAATCAGCAGTCATCCATACATCCACTACACAATAATGCACTTATAAACAGAAGCATGGAGTGAAGCCAGATAAGTGAAGTGATTAGGGCTGGACGATTATGACCTCAAATCAAAACCTCAATTACGTTTAATGAATGATTATTTTGTTTCTAGGGATTTTTTCCCCTCATAGTTCACTTACAATGTTTGTACTGTAAATATGCTTGACTATTAAAAGGTGGGATATTTTTTCCTAATGAAAGAGTGATCTGACATCATAGCTCACTTTCAGAAGTTATTTTATCTATGGTTCGTAACATTTCTTACAGATTTCTGCTCGTTGTAAATCAGATACAGATAAATTATAAATTATTATAAATTATAAAGCACATTACCAGTATGTAAAGAGAGGGATTGTGTTTGTGAATAGTCATACCGTCTCTCTATTAATTGTGAAGCTGTGGGTAGTAAATAGTTCAAAAGTAGAAAAACATGTGCTATAATAACTTTTGACTTTCTAAGCTACTTTAGTGATAAATCACAGGACAGCGTGTATTATTATATCGAGCTGACAACTAGTTGCTGCTCCTCTCAGTGCGTGCGATCTTCACGTTTTGTGTAGCTACTGTGAGTGTTCGTGCCACAATGCATCTGCGCGAGCACGGTAGCTCGATATAATAATACACATCCGATCGTCTAAATCGCTTGAATGTCCAAACTGGCAAACCTTAAGGATTAAAAAAACAAAATAACCGACATGGAAAAATTATGTCGGTTAGAGGTTCTGAATTTCAGTTTCGATTACTTTTCGATTGATCGTCCAGCCCTAGTAGTGATGTTAAGTACCCTTCGTGAAGGGGTGGTGGAGAAAGTCAGGGCGTATTAAAGCCTGTTTGTACAATTACACGTCAGTATCTCTCAAACACAGTGCTGCTAAATAATTCAGAATTGCCCGGTCTTGTATTGTTTTGGTGTTCTTTTGGTTGTTCCAGTTGGTAGCTGTTGTGTGAGCAGGAACTGACTGAATCTTCCCCCCAGGATTCTGAAATACCATTCTGACGAATGCCGCTGCTAACTGAGGGGGAAAATGTTGCGAGAATGGTCCAGAATTACTAATGAAACGTGGTGCAAATGCAGCACGCCGTGCTGAGTGCTGTAAGCAGACTGAAAAACCCGCCCCCAGAAAAAGGCTGCCTGCAGCAGCTGTCCTGCACACACACATACTGAGGAAGAGGAGGGAGGAGAGGGAAGCAAAGAAAACTGCAGTTGAAGAGAGATTAGAGGAAAGAGCTGACTAGGCACAGCCATCCAAACAGTGATGAAGGTAGAAGAAACCCACAGCTGGAGAGCAATAGACAAATGCATGCCACTGAGACAGCACCTACAAAGAGACTAAACTAGCTCATCAAAAAAAAAAAAAAAAAAAAAAAATCATTAGGCTTATGTATCTCCAGACAGGTTTATTTTGCAACACACCAAACATTCTATGAGTGCATAAACATGTTTGTTTACATTACCTGAGAACCGCCTAAGAGCTTGCTCTTTCCTTTAGGACAGTAAAGACTAACGTGAATGATAAATTAAAAAAAAGAGAAGCAAAAGTTCTTTGGGCGATCGCTACATAAGCTTTAAGAGCAACGCATTTGGTAATAAACATTCATAAATAATTATATTCAGTTTATTTGTATTTATTCAGTTTAATATGACAAGAAATGTTGAGAACACTGATATGTCAGGCAGAAAACCTTGCATCTCCATATCCAGAAATCATTACTATTGGTCACCCTTTATGTCTATTTGTGGGATTTGAATATTTATGCAAAGTATTAAAAAAGAGCATGTGACTAAACCTCATAACTCCACCCTGCTTCTATCGTGAATGAAGTGCCACACACAGTTCGTCTCTGCTTGTTTGCAATGCAATGGTAAATAAATGACTGGTTCTTTGAATAAGTATAGTTTTCTTTACTCAAGAAACCCTATAAAGTCCCTCCATTTTTTAAAATTCCGCGATCGCTGAATACAACACAAAATCAACAAAATGTCGCATTTTTTGTGACCCTGCATAATTCGTCATTTCACCACAAAATAATGGCAAAAATTAAAAGGTCTATCAAAAAAATAAATTATAATTATCTTATTGAATTATCTCTAATTTAATTGTAATGCATTATCTCTAATTTAATTGTAATGTAAAGTTGTAATGCATTATTTTCATTATTTGCGTATCTGCAACAAAGTCACGGCTTTCTTCACAGTAGCTCACGCACACGCATTCACTCAGACAGTCACTCTACAGATCGCGCTGTACACACACAGAAACATTTAGCAATACATAAACTTCTCAGCGCTGTCCTGCAATTTTTATCATTAAAAATTAAACCTGGTTCTAGCCTATACATTATAGTCTATTCATTAATTTCAACACATTTCCACTCCATTTTGAACTGTTCTTGTATTCAAATTAAGCACGGTCCAGTGCTGCTCACATGCTGCGGCATCAATACAGATACTCATGTGACTTCTTGTCGATACATCACCATATCGAAGTATCGAACACAGCCCTACTGACATATGAACAATGTCAGACTGGTTGCAGATTTCGGTGTACGTGTGTGCTAGCGTGCAAGTACCGAATTATGTTTTCTTTCTACGCTTATTGCACTCGAAAGGTCCAAAAAATTTCCATCTCGGCGCTTAAGAGAAGAAACAGTTTGGGACGTGTTTCAGTATTGGATCCACGCATATGAATCCACGGATATACCTGAAAAACAAAGCACGGTTTATTTAATTTTCATCTTTGTTCTACTGTATTTACCTATGTTTGTAATTTGTTTATTATTTTCTATTCAGATGCACTCCCCTGCAAAATCATCCCAATCTAGAATGATTAACTCTTTCCAAAGAGCTATTCAAGTCATCTGGTGAATTTTTATTTTTATTTTTTTTTACATATCACAATATATATTTCGCAGAAAAACAAAATATCGCAATGTAATTTTTTTTCAATATCATGCAGCCCTATTATAATCTAATACGTTCCTCTTAACAAACCTGAATGACATCTGCTACCGAGGGACTGAACAATCAGTTAGCAATGGCAAAACAAAATTATACTATACATGAGAACATGTTACATCATTTACACTCGACCTAAACCAAAGCGACACAATGTGTTGGCCTCTCCGCCTGAAGGACCCTCCCAACATCTATATATAACGTCCATAAACACATGAACAAAAACACGGCCCATCTGTCTAATTACATACATGTCCACACATGTGACTCAGATCTGTGCTGTTTTCAATGCATCTGCCCAAAGGACATTTGTCTCCTGACTGCTCTTTTCAAAAAAAGCCAATCTTCACAGTTAATCAACATCTTGCAATATACTTCAGAAAAAAGGGGGGGGGGGAAAGAAAAGCAATGCACAAGCATTACAGTATTATTGTACTTCAACAGTATTACTGGTCTAGGTTCAGGAGCAGTATGCAAAAAAAAAAAAAAAAAAAAAAAAACCTGCCAGTATACAGTTCAGTGATTAACAAGATTTTAAAGTGGCTCAGGTTTGCTGTGCATGCTGGGGTTTTGTACAGAGACACCTATGAGTGATTGTGCAAGCCTTTGAATGGGCATCAGCTGCAGTTGTACATACAGCAGAAGTGCAGATTGTGTGGGCTGATGCAAACTAATGTAAAGCTCTGCATGCATATTAATGCCCCAGCAAAATACTGTAATGCTAATTGGTGCCATTTAAAAAAAAAAAAAAAAAAAAGTATACATGAGGAGTCAACAAATACAGGTTTTTCAATGATCAATATCTACAAAGAAAGGTTGACTGATTGCCAGTATAATGCAGATACATACTATAATTTCATTAATATAAGATATTTTCTAATGAATGCATATGATATGCATACCTGCAGAAATGTATTTTATATTTACTTAATATTTTCACTTTTAAAAGTGTAAGTAAAGACTGTTAATCAGCCAAGCAAGGCACAGTTGTTTGCCAATGCTGATAATATCAAAAATGACCAAATACATCAGCTCATCACTAGCATGCATTCATTTAAAAGATCCGAAAGAGTTGCAATGTTTTGCTCACATGGCACATAATCTCTAGAGTGAATCAGCATTCTTTCGAACTGATCCCCGTACAATAGTTCTGTCAATAGACTGTAGTGTTTCAGTGTGGGTTGTGATTGTGTAAAAGTGCATCATCATAATCTGCTACAACAAAACCATTGGCATCACTGATAACATGTCTCGCTCACCTCTTAAACAGGACATACTGGAGCAGAAGTGCCCGCACACACACACACACACACACACACACACACACACACACACACACACACACACCAGAACATAAACAGATGCTGATCCAATTGGTGAGTTCAGTCACGCAGCAAAGCTGCGATTGGTTAGAGACCAACTGCATAGCAGAGAAGCAGCTTTACTCAGCAATAGTCATCCTGTCTTGTGCCTCTCCAGTTCTCCCTTCTGAATACTATTTTTCTCAGTCCTTACGTGTGTGTGTGTCCTATTCTCTTTTCTCTACCTCCTTCTCTTCCTTTTGCATTCTCTCTTTCCCTTTCCCACCTCAGGCTCACCCTGCAGCACATACACATGTGATTGTCCAATGAGAGACCTGACTGATGGAATGTGACCTCTTCATCTTTGACTGATACCGATACAGGACAACATTTAGTCAGCAGCAAAGGCCCACTAGACGGCCTCTGGCCAGAGGTTCATTAAAAAAAATATGAATATGACAAATGCAAATACACATTTTCTGTAGCAATGCAAGTCTTTACTGTCGTTTTTGATTAATTTAATGCTTTCTTTCTAAACAAACCTACTGACCCCATACTTTTGAACAGAAGTGCAGCTTCTAGGTTTGTAATCATGTAACCTGCATGTAACGCTACAGATTAGCCCACCTGTTGTTTTACAGAAAGGAAATTTACAGAATATATTTATAACATTTCAAAAACTATTTTTAATCCCACTATTAACTTCATTCCTAAAGGTGATGAAACACGTCCAATGTCCAAGTCCAATCAGAATGTTAGCAGCCGATCAAGTGACTGGTTCGGAGATTTCAGAAAAAATTCAAACAAGATGGCGGCCTCTCAGCAGCAGTGGAGAGGAGAAAAGGAGTGTGAACTTATATCTTTTTACGCTAGTAAGTTGTCATGCGTCAACCCAAAACAGGGAATTTACCTCATTTACCTATACTGCTTAAAATAACAACAACTGTCCAATGTAATGCGTGTAAGCTGCAATTAAGCCATTGAATGTTCAACTAATATATACATGTCAACTATTTTTATCCACTGGTGTTTTACAACAATAACTCAGTTTTGCAATGCTCATCTGGCTAATAAATTTCAACTAATAAAGCACAACTAAACCTCTCATCTCCTCCATCACTGATGTCCTAAATTACATAAAATTTTACAATAACTGTTTTGCAATCGAGTTAGTAGGAAAGTAAAATTAGAAACACTCAGTTCCCATCAGCGCTTGCAAGATCAATTTTACTTTCATAACGCATTAAACATGCTAATAAGTTTCAAGAAAATGCTTCAATGACCTTAATTCCCAAGGAAAAATGTCCCACAGAATTCTTGATTTACGAGGGCACCAGAATAGGGAGGCCAGAGGACAATTCAGCCATCTGAAAAAATTCTATTCATGAAATAGAATCAATTTAGTGCTTTATCAGAACCAGAGCTTCCATTATTGAATGGTCACTCTTAAAGCCCCACAATATATTGGCAAAGATGGTGCAGTGCTGATTAGAGAACAAAAAAAATAACAACTGATAGTGATGCTTGGCCTCAACAGCGCTATCTAGATGGTCAAGATGTTTGTCTCTACAGTAAGAAAAGGGAAAACGGGTGTACTCTAGTTAAACAATAATGAGGAGAGAAAGGAGTCATGCTTAATTAGTATATTCAGCTCTTTTGCATTATAGTCTTTTTTGGCAATTAGGCAATGTAGAAACAATAATCGAGTCAGCCGAAGTTAGCTATCTGCAAGCTTTGGTTGTAATGAGACAAGTTATGATTTCCTTTTTTAAATTAGATGTTAACTCTACTGTGATTTCAGCTGAAACATGGCTCTGGGCAAATGAGGCTGGACATAATTAACGTGCTAGTTAGGATAGAAATAAACATCCAAATGTAGGTCAGTGAAAAATTTACAAGATCCCAAACTCTAATGCAACTGAACCATTTGCTATTCATTAAAGCAGATGAACCCTGTTTATCAGTAGATGCTATAGTACTGTGGTCTTTAATATGGCCAGGGAACAGGTGGAGGGATGGTCTGCGTCCTGTACCCCTGGAGAGAAAGGTCTGTCTCACACTCACTCTCACATAGGCCTGACAAGGAGTACATAGTCCCAGCAGGGTCCAAAATTCACCCAAACAAAAGCAGTGGGAATTGAGAAAATGTACACCATATGATTTGCATGATTTCAAACAGCTTACCAAACACTCCTCTTTCTTCCATTCTTCGGAAAACAGGAAATCCTGCCTCAACATTTATGTCATTGATTGAGTCAATGTTATGTCAGCACTTAAAATTAAATAAAGAGAAGAAAATGAAAGTCAATACATTTTTGTGTGTCAATTTTTGCAACCAACTAGCAACAGCAAGTATGAAATCATTAAAGGTGGCCTAGAACGTTCTTTCACAAGATGTAATATAAGTCTAAGGTGTCCCCTGAATGTGTCTGAAGTTTCAGCTCAAAATACCCCATAGATATGTTTTAATTAATTTTTTTAACTGCCTATTTTGGGGCATCATTAACTATGCACCAATTCAGGCTGCGGCCCCTTTAAATCTCGCACTCCCTGCCCCCCCAAACTCGCAACTATAAAACAGTGCATAAACAAAGTACACACAGCTAATATAACCCTCAAATGGACCTTTACAAAATGTTTGTCATGCATACTGCATGCATGCATCGGATCATGCCAGTATAGTATTTATTTGAATGTTTACATTTGATTCTGAACGAGTTTGATAGTGCTCCGTGGCTAAAGTTAACATTACACACTGTTGGAGAGATTTATAAAGAATGAAGTTGTGTTTATGCATTATACAGACTGCAAGTGTTTAAAAATGAAAATAGCGACGGCTCTTGTCTCCGTGAATACAGTAAGAAACAAGGTTAACTTTAACCACATTTAACAGTACATTAGCAACATGCTAACGAAACATTTAGAAAGACAATTCACAAATATCACTAAAAATATCATGATTTCATGGATCATGTCAGTTATTATCGCTCCATCTGCCATTTTTCACTATTGTTCTTGCTTGCTTACCTAGTCTGATGATTCAGCTGTGCACAGATCCAGACGTTAATACTGGCTGCCCTTGTGTAATGCCTTGAACATGGGCTGGCATATGCAAATATTGGGGGCGTACATATCAGTGGCGAGGCTACAGAAGGGCCAGGGCGGCACTGGCCCACCCAGATTGATGGCTGGCCCACCAAAAAGGGTGCCAGAATATTTCGTTTTATTTCCAGACACTTCTTTGGTCTGGAAATACTCAGATCTGTTGTGAATGCCTATATATAATTTGAAAAATGTATTATTAAAATTACATGTTTTTATTTTGTGCCGGTAAACTCAGCTTTCCAGAGTCGCGACAGCAGCTGTTTCTATGCAGCGTGCGTCACTGTCCATGAGTCGCGCTTATAATAGCCTATGTGTGCCGATTTGTTTCATTTTAACTGTTATTAGCCTATTTATTCTACAGTAACAATTTATTCTATGGTAATAGTCACCTGTGTATAAACAATTTAAAAATGTGATGACAATGAAATTAAATCAAGCTTTGGTTCAGTATTGTATCCTTCCCCCACACCATTATAACGGTAACGGTTAAAATGGTCTTTTAAACAAATTAGATTTACATAAGAAGGAGGAAGCAATGGAGTTTGAAACTCAATGTATGTCTTTTCCATGATTTTCCAAATTCAATTTCAAAACCTTTAAAAGAATTAGACAACAGTCAGACAAACCTCCTCAAAGTTCCCCTGAAATCAAAATTGAAGTTTTTTAGCTTTTTGTATGAATATGTTAACCTTAAGGTTATGAATAAGCTGGTGTGTTCCAAAACAATGACAAAATTCGCATTTAGGAGATATAAGCATTCAAAGCTTACAGTCTCTCACTTCCGCTAAAATAGATCACGGATTTTCATAACATCACTGCGGACTTCAGCTTCTCATCAGATCTTCTGTCCAATCAAATGCTCTCTAGAATCTAAAGTGTCCGGCCCCTACATTATAAATAGACGCTGAAGCTGCGGCTGAAATCGGTTACTTGTTCACACATTTACTACTTTCTGGCCAAGCTGTGATATAGACAAAACGTTATTGGCTATTTTAAAAAAGGGGAGGAGTTGTTCGATAAGTCCCACCCTGTCTTCCTGTTTCAGTTGAAATTATGTCAACACATTGAATAGGGCTGGGTGGTATATCGAGTTTGTATGATATATCGATATACTTTTTGTATACGACACAGAATGAGGAAATACCGTTTATTTCAATATACAGTAGTTTTATATGAGCGCATCTGAAACATAGCAGTGGATGTTGCAGAGTGCTGATGTGGGGAAAATGCAAAATACAATTTGTCCTAAACATGAGACATGCTTAATATTAAGGGCTTTAGAAACAGCTTATCTTATAAGATTAAGATATATTGTTAACATGTATAGTTTATGGCAGCTTGCCCCCTCAGATGCTCTGAGTCTAACAGATACTTGTGCTGTTTAATGCGTTTGTGATGTGGTGTTTTCCTCAGCGCATAACTTACATTTCACAGGTATATTCGACATCTGTAAATGTTAGAAAGTCATACAAATATTACGTAACAGTCGGGGTGTACGCCCCAATATTTGCATATGCCAGCCCATGTTCCCAATATTATGAAAGGCATTAGACAAGGGCAGCCAGTATTAACATCTCTGCGAGCTCTGTGGGCGGAGAGCACAAGAATTAATGCGGCATAAATCGGCTCATATTTAATGATGCCCCAAAATAGGCAGTTAAAAAAATTTAAAAAAATCTATGGGGTATTTTGAGCTGAAACTTCACAGACACATTCAGGGGACACCTTAGACTTATATTACATCTTGTAAAAAAAACGTTTGATGGCACCTTTAATTTTTAGATTGTAATGTTAGCCTACAATGTTAGAATGTAATGTAATTTTCCCTTTTTTGCACATATAGTGTGCCAGACTACATGGTTACATTCACTATATTTGTTTTAATATCCTTCATTATGAACACTGTTTGTAGGACAACATTAGGCAGGATGTTAAATTAAGATTTTTTTTTTTTTTTTTAAATACATACAGATTATTTTTCTAAATCCAAATAGAAAAAAAATAGATTAAATACTGAGATTTATATAATATATAAATATAATCGCCATTTAGCCAAAAAATACAGAGATATGATTTTTTGGCCATATTGCCCATCCTTAACATTGAATAATGCTGCATGTTCAAAGGTTCGTCATTCTTTTTTAATTATAGCCTAGCTAATTATACAAGTTGTTGTAACCAGGCACAAGCCCTTCAATATGTCCTGCCTGAGCTTCCTGTTTTGCTAGAAAAAACTTCAAGACAAAAAAGGAAAACATGCAATCAGAAATTAGGTGCCACAAAATTTTACAACAAACTTTTTGGCTTCCTAAAGTACTTGCAATGCAACAGTGACTGTTTTTATTTCTGATGATTCTGCTTCAATCAGAATTGCAATTCCTAAAAAACATTACTGTCACCTGGCCAATTTGGCACTTGGCGAGTGTCCATTTTGGACCTTGTATAGTCTATACTTACAAATGCTTTGGCAACATGACTGGGTGGTCTAAATGAAAAAACACACACATACACACTTCTACACACATTAGCACACACCTGCGATGCAGACAGGTGTGATAAATGCCGTAGGTTACACAGATCTGCAAGTGCACACCTTCTCCCTGGTGGGACTCCCAAACATGACTAATGCAGCAAGACAGCAGCTCTGCGTCTGCACCACAGGATGATTAGAGAGAACTGTTTAGGCGTTCTCTCCGAGGAGAACCTTAAATGTACATGCAGAGCTTCCTTCATGTTTGCTTGAAAAACAGTCCAGCAACTATTAAGAAAAACAACTAATATCTCATATTATCTGACTAGCACATCTCAATCAGTCATCCTCTAGCATTCTTAACCACATCCGTCTTGTTAACCCACAGACAAAAAGACCTCCATCATGTTTTTACCATTAATTATTCTGGATGCTCCAGGTCATATTAAGCAGCACAGAGAAAGACACTGAAACTTGAGATATTATAAGCCTAATTTTTAAGTCACTGTATGATGTTGTAGTCTTAAGAATAGCACTGCCTTCACTTAAATGCACTATGGTGACCCAGATTATGTGCCTACAAATTATTAATTTTATCTCTTGTAGCAGTGACTTTGAAAATTCTTTACCATTTTAAAGTTAATAAACAATATTTTATGCATACTGATCATTATAATTTTGACATATATTGTTAGGGATGTGAACTGTAAGGACCTGAATGATTCTAGCACTTTTCAGGATAAAATGAAGAGTTTGGTTCCAAAACGCAATAACTCCATTTTGATTAATTTGAGTAAAAAGGTGTTTTCTTTACCAAGAAAGTGGCAAGATGAAAACCACTATTTTCTGTTTCAAACTTTCACATAGCATCTTTTGGTTATAAAAACATTAAAAATTCAAATCTACATTTTGATTTTAAAAACTTTATTATAAAAACATATTATTTTTCTCCCAAAATGCAATAAATCCATGACATTTTTTTTTTCCAAAATGCAATTAATCCATCAATATAAAAGTTATTTTTCAAATTGAAAATACACAACAAAGCAAGTTAATTCACATATATGACTGAGTCTAAACTTTGCCAATAGTTATTTTATATACAGGCATTTTACTAAAAATACATTCAGCCGTTGCTCCCAAAATGAATTCAACGGATCATCTTTTTAATGTTATAAATTATTTGTCATCACCGATTAAAGAGTATCTGGCGCCACTGCATGGTTAAATAAACACATTTGCTGAGTACATTGGTATTAAAACGGCTTTTTAAAAAAGCCTTCAATGTTTACAGTGGGTGGAATGGTGCGCTGTGATTAGTTGAGCGGATATATCACGTTCTGCAGAAAAAGGAGACTGGCGTTTGTCGCGTTTTGGAAAGAAAGGGAGAAAACATGACAGAATAACATGACGGATATCACATTTTGCGCAAAATTGATAAATGACTTTTCAATACCGACCAGATACAATACTGATTTTGGCGGAAACTCAATTTTTTTGAAAATGGCGTTTATCGCGTTTTGGAACCAAACTCTTCAAATATTGATTCAGTTTTTGATTTTGATAAAAAGAACCATTAAATGAACCAAATCATTTATGTTTTTTTATCATGCAGCTTCAAAGGGCTCTACATGATCCCAGCCGAGGAATAAGGGTCTTATATAGCGAAACAATCAGTCATTTTCTAAAAAAAAAAAAATATATTTACTTTTTAACCACAAATGCTCGTCTTGCACTGCGATGCGATGCACCATGCATTACGTAATCACACTGAAAAGTCACACGTGATGTAGGTGGAAGTACCACAGCAGGGCGAACAACCCTTAAACATCTAATTTTCTCCTCCAACATCATTGTTTTACCTTTTCTTGTAAAGGCCGTTTGACTTAGTTTTTGCACGTTCGCTTTGTAGACACTTGCTTGGTACTTCCGCCTACGTCACGCGTGACCTTTCCAACGTGATTATGTAATGAGTGGCGCATTGCAGAGGTAGTGCAAAATGAGCATTTGTGGTTAAAATGTATATAATTTTTTTTTTTTTTTTTTTGAAAATGACCGGTCATTTTGCTAGATAAGACCCATTATTCCTCGTCTGGGATCATGTAGAGCCCTTTGAAGCTGCATTGAAACTGCAATTTGGAACTTCAACCCGTTGGTCCCTGTTGAAATCCACTATATGGAGAAAAATCCTGGAATGCATCCCTCAAAAACCTTCATTTCTTTTCGACTGAAGAAAGAAAGACATAAACATCTTGGGTGACATGGGGGTGAGTAAATTATCAGCAAATTTTAATCATGAAGTGAACTAATCCTTTAATATTTTAATTTAGTCTTGTTTCATGCCATATTGTTTAGCCAAATCAAAACCACAAGAATATCTAACCCTGATATACACCAAACTACAATGCTGCATAGAAAAGCTGCATGGTTCATCGTTCGTAAAAGATCGGAATCGTAAAAGATCATAATCTCGATTCAAACACCCATGCGATCCCATTCCAATTAAATGACAGCAATTTGCCTGTGTCTATCAAACCTTATAGACACATTCACACCGGAGCATTAAAATCTGTGTGTGCTGCCGCTGACCCAGAGAAAGCAGTTATCATATGTAGGTATGAACAATATTGTAATTCAACAATTTCGTTATTTCTGTGTCACAAACATTCATATTATCACAGAAGTACTGGAATAAAAGTTTATGGTTCAGATAAAAACACTGATGTCTATAGTAGCGATCAAAATAGAGCAAATCACTTTTTGAAAATAACTTGGCACTTTAAAAAATGATTCTATCATTACATCTTTATGCCACCAGGTGGCAACAAGTGACTGTTAAAACAAACTTATTTGTCATTGAATCATTCATTCAAGAGATTAATTCAAAAAAGCTTATTCATCCAGTAATGAAACAAGTAGGGCTGGGTATCGTTCAAAAATTTACCGATACCGATACCTTGACTTCGATACCGATACCTAAACAATACCTTTTTCGGTACCAGTTTTATAAAATGTTTAAACAAGATTACATAACCTCAAAATAATCTTTGGTTTTATATTTTAACTTTGTTGACGTTTTTTCAGACTCAAAGACTCATCTCCTGAGCCACTGCGGGGAATAAAAAAGCACAAATTAAAAAAAATTTACCCAACACAATAAATCAGTGCAAATAGTTTTAATAAAGTTTAGTTTTCAATGCAAAAATTAAGTATGTGAGGCTCTTTTTAAATCACTCAGCAATTGTTCTTCAAAAAATTAATTATTATTAACAAGATCAAAGTGGAAGTAAGAGTGACGCAAGTTTGTTGCGTCTTACCGTGAAATAAGAGTTCTGTGTCTTTATTAAAATCAAGACATTAATGATTCATCTCTCATCCACCCGCAATTAATTTGAATGTTATTTTTTTTTTTTATTACTTGGCCCGACCCGCAAATTATCCGCAGTATCAGGAGGACGCTGATACCTCTTTTTCAGCAGAATTGTTCGCGTTCTGGAGCCAGAGGCAGAGCCTGTGCTCGTGCAGGCGAACGAGCCTGTCATGAACCGGTCGCGTGTGTCCATAACTAGTCTAAAAAACATTGCGCGTTCCGCTGTTTCTGCAGGCAGTGCTACACTTTTGTTTTCTGTTAACAGTATCTGTAGTGAACCGGCTGCTCACATAAACAGCCGTTTCTCACCCGTCCATTCGGAGATAAACTGAAAACGAAACCGTTGATTCAATCGCCCTCTCGCACATAGGGTCTCTCTCGCGCGTATAGTTTTACATATTTAGATATAAATAACAATGTAGCGCAACGTTACTTGCTCCTCAACGAGACAGCGAAAGCATTTCTCCGCCCCTCTCCTCGGCTCCATTCTGAGGTACCGAAATTTGGTACCGAATGACAAGACACTTTTCGATACTCGGTAGTATCGAGGCAGTTCGATCGGTACCTAAAAAGTATCGAGTTCGGTACCCAGCCCTAGAAACAAGTGAAGTATTTGAGTGAGTCATTGAATCATTCATTCAAACCTAGTTTTTTAAAATAATTCTGATTAATTAAACATTGTAAATAGACTGCAGCAATTAACATTTTGTCAGAACCTCTAGTAAATTACATGTTATTTTGTTGTTCGCTCAGAATCTTGGGAAAATCTTATCTTTGTTTGAAACAAACAAAAATAAAATCATGATTCTCAATTTATCCAGATAGTCCAGCTCTATTGTAATACAAGCATTACTTGCAATATGTATTATTTACTAGGCTATATGACAGCACTTTATTTGGTATAGTAACAAGGAAAATGTATGTATAATGAAAATGATGAGCTATCTGTGCATTATACATTTTAATCACCGATGCAGTTAAAACAGCAAAGTTCAAAAAACATTGGTGCTATCCCTACTGACCAGATAGGTCTTGTAAACATGGATGGGATCACACAATACAAAAGTGATAGATATCATTTGCAAAAAATAAACAAGCTCCAACCTTTAAAACAAGATGCTGTAGCTGCCAAAATGCTGTAGCTGCCATTAAAACTTACTGCACCAAATTCCTGCGACTTGCACCTTCCTTGCATTTACCAGCATCGGCCCAGTGCCCAGAGGCAGAGCGACACCATCCACACACAACCTAATAGGAAAAGCCACTTCCTCTCTAGCAGACGGTACTCATAATGTCATGACAGCACCGAAAAAGCATAACACATCTTCGCACCTACTGTAATTGAAGCCATAACAGAACACGTATTGTCAATGTCGGACTGTGTAGCGTAAAGCCAGCATTTGTGGGCAACAGATGGGCACTGCAGCAGGTGAGAGCATGATGCTCATATTCAGCCATCAAATGCTTACTTTTCAATGCATTTCCCAAATATCGCGCATTTTTTGAATGTTATGATGCCTAATGCTAATTTAAGCAGATACATCATGCATTAATCATTGAGCACAGTGGGAAACAGGCAGACAGAATAACTCCCTGTGCAATATGGTTATGCCTCTCAACGCAGCAAGCAGATGCCGAGACAGGAAAGACAAGGAGACGGAAAGACAGAATTCCCTTTCGCCCGCACAGTACACACACACGCACACACACACAGACTCACGCTTAGGTGGGGAGCAGGATGAGATGGAGAGGAAAGCAAAGAGAGAGCTCGTCTTGTTGCTTGACTACGCACCTCTGCCGATGCCTGATGCAGTGTTTCCTGCTCGGCGAGGCTGAAGAAGAGTTGGGTGGGTGCAGCCAGATTGCCTCCGCCGAGCGTCAGGAACGACGACGAGAGAGAGAGAGAGGTAGGGAGGGGGAGATGAGACGGGAATGGTGAGTGGGTTTATCCTCCACGCTACCCTGTCAATGTGTGTGCCTGTATGCCTGAGTGCATGAGTGTGCTCGTGAGAGGGGGCGGATGGGAAGGAGAGAGAGACCGAAGCGGCGTGTATGTGTGAGCGAGTCTCCCGAGACAATGCCAGTGAATAGAGACTGAGGAACACAGTAGATGCGTTAAACGCAGGGTCCCTCCCTCTTACATCACGCTAACACAGCGCTCTGCACAGTCAGCGCAACATCTAACCATATGGAGGAACAACGGGTGCAAAGAGGAACAGAGAAAGAGAGAAAGAAAGAAACAAGAAAGAAGACACAAACAAATTTAAGCTAGCATATTTGAAATGTCTTCATAAAAACCCACTGCAAAGATGTGTTTGGAGAGGTATAGGGTTCTGGAAATTGCTCCACACGCATTTCTTCAACATTATGTTGGACTTGATATATTTGCTGAGTCGAAGGACACATCACCGGTGTGTGGTTAAATACACTGAGCCTCTTTTAAAAGGACAAACTTCAAAGACAACATGAAACAGCATTTACAATGCATTCAGCTTCCATAATCTGAAATGTATCCTTGTGAAAGAGAACTCGGTGGAAAATAACAGAGTGGGATATCAGGATTTGATTTGCTTTTTAATATTGATTTTAGTTCAAATCTTTCCCCACCCACGCAGCCATACTTATATGAGCAAAAATGTTGTTTTAGAGGTATTTCAATATAGTTGTTTACGATTGTGAAAAACGGTTTAATTTCCACATAATGTATATGTAATTAAATTAAATTAAAATCCCTCTGTGGTGAAAATCAAGTTTTTAATGTTGTTTATATGTCTAATGTGGTATTTTTAATATGATTTAAGACAAACCATGTGTGAATTCATAAGTCAACACCATTGCTGAGTATTTTCTCCTTAAAACTGCAGTGATCTAAAGACATAAGCATATCATTAATGACGACCGCATTAGCAACACATTATTAGTTGTTTGATAACGTAGTCAAGCAAAAGGCTAATCATATTAATTACTGTTATGTGTCCGACATTGTAAAAAGCGATACCATTGTGCAGCGTTTACATCAGTAAGTTGACCGAGTGGATCTCTGAGTGAGTGTGAGTGAGTGAAGGTGGGGCTAATTAGTATATTCATAGATCCACGTATACTAAATGAAGCATGGGTGTATAGTTACATTCGGGCTATCTCAAGACATGAAGAATTTATTTCACAGTTTAAATAAGGGATAAAAGTATTGACTACAGGGGGACTTTAAATTAAAACTCTAGTTTGAGTTAATACAAACTAGGGCTGTCAAAAAAAAAAAAAAAAAAAAAAAAAAAATCAAATTTCGAATATTCGTCGAATTTTTTTTGTTTTTTAAAAAAGGCACATTTGAGTGTAAAACCCGTGCATTTGAATTTTTGCAGTGTCAAGAGGAGCGCAAGCCATGATTATGTAACTGACGCGGCTTGTTTATGTTATCCAGTGCAGCGCGGTGCAGGGTGCATTAATGTGATTAATATAACGGAGGAGTCAAAAAGTGAGCGCGCTGATGTTGACGCAAGAAAAAAAGACTGCGCTGTCTGCTATGGCTAACCAGTTCGACGGCATATGCAGTCAGACCCTAAGTTGAAAAAAAAAAAGTGAATGTCATTTCAATAAAAGATGCGATGCTTAATTTGGTGTATATTTGCACTTATTGCACTCGCTTGCACTCTCTTGTGGGCATAGCAGACAATAAAGTACTTTTTAACATTAAGTATTGCCTTTAGAATTCGAAAAGAATTCGAATTTTGCTAATATTTCAGAAAGAATTTCAAAATTTAGCTTTTCAGCCATTTTGACAGCCATAATACAAACTATATATTTGTTTGATAATGCATATATTTGCAATATATACACAATAAAAAGTGCATAAAATGTACTCTTTTTCAACTCTTTTTGTAATTTTAACTGATTAAAAAAAAGTTTATTTCATTATTAAAGGGAATGCTAGTTGGTAAGTGCAGAAAAAAGAAGAAGTTTTTACATCATCCCTAGCACTATAACACGAAATCCCTTATAAAAATAGACTGTATCCAATGGTATTGCCTTTCCTTTATTTCAGTTTCTGCACTATAGATCATCATCTCATTTTCCACACAGATTGTATTAGCACATGCTTTAGTTTGAGACGTTTGCCCGGAGCCTTGGGGACTGCAGCAACTCTAGTATTGCATACTACTGTGTCGCTGGTCCTTGGCTCACATCCAGTCCAGCCATACTACAGCAGATCTCTTTGCCCCCTTTCTATTCCCATCTTTGCAGCACGGCCAAAAGGAAACACCTCTACATTTAGTCTAAGTGCTATGAGTGCTACACAGGATACAGAACAGTGTAAGAATAAATGCATTCTTGATGACCACAGTAGTCTATTAAACATTCACAAATCCATATGTATATATAATGTATAAGTGGGATGAGCAAAACGATAATTGGGATGCTGTCTAAAAAGACTCAACTGAGTGTTTGATGGACAAGTAATAACATTAAAAATCAGTTTCCTTTTAAACTGAAATCCATTAACCATCATTTTAATAGGTCTACAGGCAAAACAGCTCAAGAGGTTGTCGTCACATCAGGAAAGAAATACATCATTTCAAAACAGCCACCACAGAAAAATGTATACAGGTTTCCCTGAAAACTATATTATCGGTTACAGCGAAGCTGAAATTGCTACATGGGACAAGAACATTTCTTACACATGAAAATGCCCTGAAGCATTTGTCAATACATTTCTGATATAATAGCAGGTTCAACATTGGACACTGTTCTTTCCCTGACTCTAAGATTAAAGAGCACTTAGAAAAGACAATAAATTGTCATAGCACCAACCAACATCCACAGCCTTCCCGCTGGGGAATTCTCATGATGTCAAAAGAGGTCTTTTCAATACCTGCAGGAACTGCGTTCCATTTCTCAGCTGGAAAACAATAGTTTGAGAAAGGAATGGAGCAGGTGAGCTCATTTTCAGCAAACTGCTGTAATTCTAAGAAAGATAATTAACATAGCCTTGACCTTGAAAAGATACAACAGTAAATCACATGCTGAGAACGACCAAGTCATTTTTGCCCATTATGGGTAGAGTATTCAAAATCCAAGTCCCTTCAGCAATGGAAATGTACGAATTACATTTACACAGCTAATTACATAACCATAAATAACACACAAGTAACTATTATAATGATGATCATCGTACCATCTGACAGGTTTCTAATTAACCCTTGCAATTGAAAATGTCACAGAGATAAAATATGACAAATTACAGCAATCAACTATCCATAATATTTCAGAAAACACTGGAAATCACATCACATCAGTCCAGTAAGCTCTAATGACATTAAGGGCATCCCAAGGACAGGTGAGAGAATCTCAATGTCCCTTACACTGAATTAAAAAAAAAATAAATTAAAAAAAAATCTAAATCACTATGAAGTAGCACAAACATGCTCTTTTGGTCACAGTTTGAGACAAATATAACCATTAAAAAGCATAAGTGTTTCCTACTTACTGTTTGATTTCTGAAAAGAGGGTATTATGTTTCTGAGAAGTAATATCAAACTATTAAGTATGTCATTTAAAACTATAATGAAACCTGAAGTTTTCATTCCATTCAGAATTCTAAAAGCTCATTTACACAAAAAACTATAACTATACAGTTATAGATAAGTATAACAATAATTACATTAGGGCTGGGTATCGATACATATATCTCGACTGGATTGAATTCTGATTCACAAGATTTCAATAAGATTCAAATTCAATTAATTAAATTTTCACTGGCACCACCACAAAAAAAGTAATAAATGAATAAAATAGCTGTTAGTTTGTTGTTTTTGAGCCATGTATCCTTGTATTGTAATAAATAAGGGGTGAGCAAAAACGTGCCATTTATGTATCCACTAAATGCAAATGAAGTGGTGCTCTCAGCCCCCTTTTTAAGAAGAGGGCAGGGCTTCAAGAGCTCATGCTCTGGCATGCCGACAACAACAAAACAGGACAATCTCACACACTGAAAATGTCAGAAACCGTCAGTAGTGGTGTTCAGTTCGAACCGGAGTTGGACAATGATGCCTACAGAGCCAGATAATATATGCTGCATAGAGAACAGGCATAGTTTATTTTATTTACAGTTTTAACTTATGTTGACATCTTGCTTTTATCCACTATTAGTACAAGCCTTTTGTAGTGGATGCAGTCTGAATGATGACCAAAACTTTTGAGTTTTATGACATTTATTATACTCCACACAAACTGTGAAGCATCTGTTTTCACTACAGAAAATCATTGTATAAGAGCTGAATAAAACAGCACAAGAATTGCACATTAAAGTCTTATCCATAACCTCTCTCTCTCTCCCTTGTATTATCATCAACATACACAGCGAATTACACAAAAACACTAGTTAAAACTAACAGTAAACAAATACAGACCTCATGGCTTTTCGGGGGATGCTTAATAAACTGGTAAACCTTATGTCCGTAAAACTAATACGATGAAATTTAATAAAGTGCATGCTCTCCCTTTCATTACTGTTGTAACCAGTATCGCTCCGGAGACTATAAGCGGATCAGTTTCCTTAAGTAACAACTTTTTAGCAAAATGTTTTGTATTGTCCCTTTGTACTAAGCAGTCTGGTGTAAAATTATTTGCAGGAGTACATGAAGACTGTTATGTTCAATCTTACATCCAACAACAAAACACCCGAGTTGCTTACTAAACATTCTTGTCGCTACAACAGTGTACAACTCGCTTATCAACAGTCTTCGGCGGGCCTGTACAAACTGATGTCACTTTGTACAGAATCTGTGAACGGCTTGTTCTGAGACACTGCTTATGATTCCTGGGGTTAAAAAAAAGGGAGTGGGTGGATTTTTATCATTATAGGGTGGTTGTGTACACACATTGGCAACACACATTTATGTTTAAACACCATGTAAAAGTGAATTTTGCATAATAGGTCCCATTTAAGTGCTGGCCTCGTCCTAACCAACAGATATGGTTAAAAGGGAAGATCCAATCAAGTTAGTCAGTGAAGAGTCCCATAATTGCATCATTGAACCAATGAATGACTCAGTTTGGCTAATAGCGCCACTCTTTGCTAGAGTCTAGCCGCCAGCTCTCTACTGTACAGCTACTCAAGCAGGAAAATGTGCTGCAAAATATGTTAATATTCCAGAAATATCTTTGAGGAAGAGAGGAGGCATTCACAGTCTCCAAATTGTGCATTTTTCAAGGGCAATCCTCAACTATGCAGGGCTCGACAATAAGGGCTGCCCGATGGCCCGGGGCCAGTGTGAACAATGCTTGGGACAGTAGACGGAACTGTCACTTGCCCGATCAGGCCAGTGCTGTAGGGTGTGCGATATATCGTCTATGATATCTCAATTGTTGATTTAATGATCTGAAATTATCGAGTGTGTCCCTCACTTTACAAAAACCAAACAAAAACACCCACTGAGTGCACGCATGCACTACGTGACGTAGTCTGGTAGGTTATAGTGTGCATGCATATTTAGAGTGCACGATTTCACTGCGTGATATAGTCTACTATTGAAATGCCTTTAGAATGCCCCCAGAATTAAAGATAAGGGACAAAAATTACCCTGTATATAGTTTATATTTATATAATTTAACATAGTTAACCAATATTAAACAAAAAGCGCCGTTTTTCTCCAAATATCAGCATGATTACAAATTATATTGATTTTATACAGCGTACAGTTAAATGAACAACAACCTAATATCAAGTGATTTACATTTTAGACACCAAATCGCCTGTTTCGCTCTATTTCGCCTACGAAAATAGTTCCAGCATTGTTTTGCCTCTCTGACTAACACTTCCTGAATGAATCAGCCGCTTGAATTAATCAGTTGAATCTAAATGACATTCGCTGCCACCTACTGGCGGGTTTAATTTCATGTTTAAAGTGTCTTTTCATTTTATAAATAATTTCGAATGACGACGCATCTATTGGTTAATATGGTTTGTTTAAAATAGCAATGTGGAAAACAGACAGACAGAGTTCAGATGTATCTTTCAGTCGATGGATGTGCAAAACGTTACAACAACGATAATCAGAAAGTGTGGACAAAACAGTCACTCTTTGTAAACTGTTAACTGCGAGTGCCGTCTGCTCTAATGTCCAGTCATTTACGCCGTCATCACCCGGGTGTTGATAGCGCGCGAGCGCAGGTGAGAGCTGAACAGCACACGTTGCTATCTGTGTTTAAACTAAACCCATTTAAGCCTTGCTGATTTAAACCTTCAAGAACAAAAAACGAAAGAGAACTCGCACGCGCTGTGAGAAGGTTTGTGTGCGCTCATCCGAAGCGCGCACACGCTTATTTCATTCAGCACGCAAATACTGAGTTCAAGACTTTCAAGTCTTGCGCTTCAGTGGACAAATCCATACAAAAATTATTTCAACATGCCCATCTTGGCCAGTATCCTAGCAAACATAGTCGGTTATGTCTTAAGTGAACGTATATTAGTCGAGAAAGACAGCGCATGTGTAACAGTATATGTACTGGATCGTGCATGTCTTATAGGGAAAAAAACTATTCCTGCTGCCTGTTTTTAATGTTAAATCAAACAACAAAAAACAAAGAAATCACTTGAATCACTGCTCTTGACTGAATAGTTTTTGTAACTATAATAATGAATAATCTTTATTTATTTTATACAGTATAGATAATATGCAGTGGTATTTTATATTTGATTACTTTATCCATTTTCTGTACGTGAAAACTACTGTTAGATACCTGAAAAATCTGAAAAGCACTGTTCCTGGATCTGTTTTCTTTATTCTTTTTTATGTATTATAGAAGTATCAGATCGGGACTCAGTATCGGTAGATACTCAAAATCAAATGACTCGGACTCGAGAGCAAAAAAACGTGATCGGGACATCCCTAGTTTAATCTATCTTTATATAGTTATACACTAGATTACAATTTCTGTACGTGAAACTCTACTGTTTAAACCTACATGATAAACTTAAAGCACCGATTATTTCATATATATGCTTGTTCTGTTGTAATTATTTTTGCTATTACTCATAATTGAGTAATTTTATTATAAATATATTACAATATTTGTTACTATTTTATTACTTACTGTTTATTTGTCTAACAATATTTAAAATTTAAGTGAGTTAATCTAGTAGCTTTTGGTGTTATAACCCTATTTATTAAGGTTACACGTATTAAAAACAACAAAAACAATAACTAGGCTTATTTTATAGGCCTATTTTCTTTTCTTTTACTTTATTAATTTTTTGTTGTTGCGGGGCAAGTGAAAATTTTGGCGGGGCAAGTAAAGATTTGACCCATTGGCCCTGTAATGCAGGCTATTATTTATCACAAGCACTGTGGTACCAGCAATACTCTTTGTGCTGCATTTGTGTGCAATGTTACTCTTTTGTTTGGATGACTCCTGGCAGTACACTAGTCCCAAATGCAGCTTGTTAAAAGATGAGTAAGACAGTGGTTTCTATTTATACACTGGTTTGCAGTGCTGCAGCGGAATGGAGCAGAGGCCACCAAAAAAAAAAAAAAAAAAAAAAGAAGAAGAAGATAAAGAAGAAGAAAAAAAGATGCACTTGCATGCAGCATGTGAGGAGAACTCTTGACTCTTCACCTTCCTGTTCCTGCACACGAGTTGAGAAGAGCACATTCACATGTGGCTTGAGGGATGGTCTCAAATAACTGCAGCCAAGCTGAAGTGTGAAAACGGTGGAAGCCACTTTTTTGACAAAGCAAGTGCATTTCCGACTGATTGCTATATACAAAAAAAGTGAATACTGAAAAATTCTAACTTTATACAGCATTCTATCACCTATTTTAGCAACTTAAAAAAAAGTTAAATTATAAATTCTAGTTATATTCATCCACCTTGTCTAAAGACCATTTTCACAATACACTGCCAGCGACAAAATCATTCAAGTTAAAAAAGAGCTTCCAGCAGTAGGCTATACGAGCAACTATTGCAGACAGGATGTGGCCATATCCAGACACTTTTAAGCATACATTTTTATGCAAATGCAGAGCAACTTGATGCAGCATCTACCAATGAGAGTGAAGGCACCCTTTTAGTAGGCATTCCAACTTCACAGCAGTATCCAACTGCAGACCTGCCAACCTCGGAAAATTTTTTTGAGTACCAGTGTGACGGGACGGGAGGAGGGGTCATAAAATTTTTTACATTTTTGCACACACACCCATCTTCGTTAATCTAATTTTGACTGTTAAAGTTTTTTTAATTTGACAATTCAAAATTTCACTACACAATTTTTGAATTCATGATTTATAGTGTCCTCCACTGAGTTGCTGTTGCTGTTGATTTGCAATGTCTTTTTATTGATAGGCCGTACGCATTTTTCAATTATCCCCTCTTGCTATTTGGGGAAATGAACCCAGCACTCAGATTGGTCGAACTCTTTTGCTGGATTTGAGTACTACGCGTGCACGGAGGAGTCACCGGGTTTTTGCGTAGTATAGAGTGACAAATCGTACCAGCGTACTTTGAGTACGCATAAAGTTGAGCTCTGTCAGTGTGAAGGAAATGCATTTCAGACATGGATACATTCAAGTCAATCTGTCTGGCCAAAAATCCAGGTATATCGTCAGCAAATGTGAAAAAACTCTCCTCAATATCCTTAAAGGTACCCTAGAATCCTTTTTCACAAGATGTAATATAAGTCTATGTGTCTGTTTAGTTTCAGCTCAAAATACCCCATAGATTTTTTAACTGCCTATTTTGGGGCATAATTAAATATGCACCGATTCAGCGTGCTTCCCCTTTAAATGCTCGCGCTCCCTGACCCCCAAGCTCGCAACTCTATAATATATTGCATAAAGTAAATTGACACAGCTAATATAACCCTCAAAATGGATCTTTACAAAGTGTTCGTCATGCAGCATATCAGATCATGTAAGTATGGTATTTATTTGGATGTTTACAT